>NC_022014.1:44185972-44201409 GCF_000317375.1 Microtus ochrogaster
CCCAGAGATCCGCCTGCCTCTGCCTCCCAAGTGCTGGGATTAAAGGCGTGTGCCACCACCGCCCGGCCATTAGTAGCTATTTTGAACATACATTTCTCATTAACAGTTGGGACTTGCCCTTCTTTTTTAGCATACAATGTTGTGCTACAAAACATGCTGCTTTCTATTCAGAAATCTATTCAGCCATCTCTCAGTTCTACTAGGCTTGTATAGATATTCAGAACATTAACCAATACTTGAAAAACTCAGTCAGAAATAGCCAGTTGGGAGATCATATGGAAACCTACTAATGGAGAAGTTTCTTAAAATATATACATCTACAAAAGGAAACTAAAGGGAGTCACCAAACAATGGTGAAGCCATTGTCCCAACTAGACATCTTTTTTTGAACTCACTGAGATCCTTCTGCCTCTGCTTCCCAAGTGCTGGGTGGTGTGCCACCACCGCCTGGCTCCAACTAGACATCTTTTACCACCAAATGAAACTTGCAGTGCCAGGAATGGGTTACATCTAATTGCATGAGTTGTTGGCTAAAGGGGCCCCATGAAACCCCTAAACAACTCATGTGATTGCCAGGGATATTGGTTCCATTCCACAAACTAATGGTCAGGTTGCTGAAGATAATATTTATATATCTCATTGAACATGGAGAAGTTGTGCTGGTGCCTCACTAGAGCCTTAACCCCTGCTGACTAGGATTCATGATACTGGAAGGTACTCTACACGCTACCAGAGGAGAAAGCTAAACATCAAGCCAGCTACTACCCCTGAATCTACAATAGTGACCTGAATGCATGATATGCTGGTGAAATAGTGGCACAAATGCTGTGGGAGTAACCAACCATTATTTGACTGGATTTAAGACCTGCTCTACGAGATGGAACCTATGCCTGACACTGTTCAGATGACTAAGAACCTGACACTAGGGAACATGGGCCTAGAGAAAAACCAAATACTATTATTCTGCTACAATAACAAAGCAATAAAATGACTCCTAATAACATTTTTGCTATACTCATAGATCAGTGTCTCACTCAATCATTACCAGAGACACTTTCTTTTGCAGTAGATGAGAACTATTATGAAGGCTCACACTAGCCAATGTGAAGAAAGAGATTATGAAACACTAAGTTTTTTTTGTTTTGTTTTTTTTTTTGTTTTTTCGAGACAGGGTTTCTCTGTGGCTTTGGAGCCTGTCCTGGAACTAGCTCTGTAGACCAGGCTGGTCTCGAACTCACAGAGATCCGCCTGCCTCTGCCTCCCGAGTGCTGGGATTAAAGGCGTGCGCCACCATCGCCCGGCTGAAACACTAAATTCTTAATAAGATATCTTCATCAAACCTATCCTCTCAGGGCTCTAAGAACTAAATGGAAGAGGGGGCAGAAAGATTATATCAGAGCCCACAGGGATGGATCACACCACAGAAACAGTGTCTTCTAGATACAACAGAACTGACACACATAAGAACTCAGAGACTATGGTAGTATGCACAAGGCCTCCACACAGGTTCAAGTCAGATGGGGGTCCCAGTGTTGAGAGTGGGAAGTGGACATGAGTTCCCATCCCTAATAAGAAGCTATATCCATTTGGATAGCCACTTGCAAAGGAAAAATTAGTCTTATTGGGTAGATAAACCACATGTAAGGAAAGAACCCATACCCAACAGTAGATGGCTAATACAAAATGAACTCAATGATATATTTGTAGATTTCTTTGGTTTCATATTGCTTTGTTTGGGAAGTTTAAAAAAAATCTTGCTTGTATATTATAGTTTCTGGTTTTGTTATTGTATGTATGTTTTGTGTGTCCTCCCTTTAAAAAATCCTGGCTTATTTATTTACTTGCTTTTTTTTATTTCATTAAAGAGAAAGAAGGCATGGGTGTTGGATTGGTGGGGAGGTAAGGAGGATCTGGGAGAAGGGAAGGAAAAATTGTGATCAGAATATATTGTCTGGGAAAAAATTATTTTCTATTAAATATCTGGCCTAAAGATAATTTGTATAAATTCTACAATTAGTTAATTTCTTGTAAATATTTGTTTTTTATGTGCACATGATATATCTGTGTCTAGTGTGAGGTCACACGTGTGGCTAGAGGATATCGAGTGTCAGCTCTTACCTTTCACCTTGGAAAACTGGTGAATTTCGGCAAATAATCATCCCAAATTTTCATTAGCCTAGATATTTACTCAGTCTCTCTTTTACTTAGAAAACAAGTACATGCCAGAAAATTTAACCAGGATAATCTCTCAGGACAAATCCTAATGTCAGAACAGACTTTGCACACTCCAAAGCTCTTGTTCCATGAAATACTATGACAAAGAATTTTCTCCGAATCACTTGGAAGGTAGGTTAACAATGTCTTTAACACAAAGTTGCCTAACAATGCTTTTCAAACTCAGAAACTGAAAGAAAAAGGACCCAATAATATATTTAATCGAAAAAAAGAAAGACTGCCCCCATAACAAAAATCATTAAACACTGAAGAGGATACATAGAAATGCAAAGACATCCTGTGTTCAGAGACTGGAAAATCAATATTATTAAAATGTTCAGACTACCCAAACCAATTTACAGATTCAATACTACCTCTATTAAAACAACAGTGGCAGTCTTCATAACGTTAAAAAGCAAATCCTCAAGTCATATGGAATTACAAAACATAAAGAGTCAAAGAACAAAGCATGAAGTATACTATGACTTCAAAAACACTACACAAAGGTAAAATTAAAAGATGAGGCAGAGCAAGACTACGTTTAGTACCTCCCATAATCATCTGATTAAGTACTTACAAACCAGTTTTCAGAAGAATACAGAAAAGTTTGGTTAGACATCACAGAGCCTGTACTTTACATCCTTTTGCTTTGAGACAAACATCTAATTATAGCTGAGGCTATCCTCTCAAAATTCTCCTGACCTCAGCCTCCCGGATACTGGAACTACAGATAGTATCTGCTTTAAGAGCAACAAAATAAAAAGAAATGTTGAAGGCAGGAAGCAAAGAGTTATTTGTATTACCCTTCCACAGCAAGGAGAGTGATGCCTCCTGCTTAGAGCACAGAGATGAAATTAAGCCTACGTCATATCCTTGATACTTGGTACAAGGCCTGCTGTGATGAAACCCAGTGTTGAACAAAGTCACATGACCTCTGCCAGCAGGCCAATATCCATTACAACTACGCTTAGGCTAGGAGGCTGACTACCTCCTTTAAACTCAGGCAGTATAGGGTGGAAGAGATCCCACTTGCTAGGGAGCAGAATAGGAAAGCTAGCCAAGGGTTTTGTCCTAGCATTCTAACCTGGCCCAAGGTGAGACCAAGCACCTGTAGAAACTGAATGTCCTATATGCAGGCTAAAGTTCACATATGGAGCCTTGAATCTGGCTCCAACAACAGGGAGATATTTGTGCATGGGTAGAACAAACTTCAGTTTCAGCCTTGAAATGGATCCTGGGCACACCTGATCTGCTAAAAGTAGCATAGTTCCCTGCAGCTGTGAGACTCAGGTATGAACCAGCTTTGGTGGCCAAGGCAGTCTCTTCACCATTCACTCTCCAGCTTCAGGAAACATATTGCCAAGTCAGTATTAACTGATAAGGCTCTAAACTGGCGAAGTGCACAGACAGGTCTACAAGTATGTACTGACATACATGTCAATCATTACCACCAACTATGAACCTCAGTGCACCACCCAAAATTGTTAATCCTCTACACGTAAGAGTTAAACCCAGGCAAGGCTCAGATTAGAACCAGTCAGATGGCACAGGACCATCAACACTATCTTAACACAGTGTGGTATAAGGCTCTATTCATGAGGATAGGGTAGTAAGCACAAGACTATGTGTTGGAACTTAGTGCTAGGCTGTTCATGTTTTCTTTTTCCCAAACAGGATTTATCTATGTAGCCTTGGCTGTCCTGGCTTACTCTGTAGACTAGGCTGGCCCCAAACTTACAGAGATTTGCCTGGCTCTGCTTACTGGGTGCATGGATTAAAGATGTACACCATCACCACTTGGTGGCTAGTCAGATCTTAATGGTCTGCCTGTGAATGGAGCTTCTCAACAGTGCCAGTACCGGGAGAAGACGCATAAAGTTCAGAGGGTTTCTATTACTATAATATCGCCTATGACTAGCTGCAGTTATCTTGGGCCAGGAGCCCACTTCAGCAACAGGCAGTTTGAATCCTTGGTCATAGGTCATGTGCAGGTCTTAGTAGTCTATAGATTCAAAGTACTACACAGTTTACAAATAATGGTGACAACTTGTATGGCATAAGAGCCCAAGGATCAGAGATCTATCTAGAGTGATTCTTCCCCAAACAAGGTTGGATCCTGCACTGCCATACAACAGACACCAGAAAGAAACTTGAGGCAGCAATGGCCTATGGGACCCCAGGCAGAAGCTTGCAGTTACAGACTACACTTTCCCTTGGCTCCTCCCAAATGACACATACTCAGTATACCTGAGATAAACCCAGGCTTATACTGTTCTCAAGAACCAAAGTGGTGACAATATGGTGTTAGGAGTTTCCCACCAAATGTGGACCTACACTCTATCAAGTGCTAGCAAAATGAAAGTGACAACAGGTTCATAGAAAGTCAGGCTCAAACTATGCTGTATTAGGATGATTAGGATACCTCAACACCCAAAGAATGGCACATGACACAAATTATGAATTTATTTCCAGAAAACAGGATTTTACTTCAAAGTGTCAGAGATCTCAGAGAACACGAAATACCAGTTTTAAGGAACTCAATGAAACTGAAGAAAATGAAACAAACATGTTTCCATACTTTAACAGAAACTTAAAAGAGGTAGAAGTAAACTCTTACAAAAATCAAACAGAATCCTTGAACTGAAAAATACACTCAAAAGATTTAAAACAGAAGGCATTAACAGCATGATAGATGAAACAGGAAAAAAAATAGTAACCTTGTAACCAGCTACTGGAAAATATATGATGGAGGGCTGGCTAGAGAGATGGCTCAGCAATTAAAAGTGCTTGCTGCTCTTACAGATGTTTGGTTTCCAGCACCCACATCATGTGGCTCATAACTGCCTATTAACTCAAGTCCTAGGGAACCTGACACACTATTCTAGCCTCCTTGGGCACACGCACAAACGTGCTTGCTTGCTGCCTAGTGAGACTACATAGACAAATTCAGATGTCCTAATACTGCTAAGAGTGGTACATAAACTACATATATCTTTAGCATGGTCTTACCCTTGTCTAGATTACAACAAGTGTTCTTGTTCTTTTGTTTTGTTCTTATCTTTTAAAAAAGATTTATTTAGTTTATGTACATGAGTGCTCTAGCTGCAAGTATACCTTTATGCTAGCAGAGAGCATCAGATCCCACTACAGGTGATTGTGAGGCAGCATGTGGTTGCTGGGAATTTAACTCAGGATTTCTGGAAGAGCAGCCAGAGTTCTTAATAGCTGAACCATCATCTCTTCAGTACCCTTTTGTTCTTATTTTTATGATCATGTTAAGTTCTTATAATTTAAAATTAATTAAAACCATAAAATACTGTGTCATAGAAACCATAAGGCAAAAATCTAAAATAGACAAACCAAAAATAATAAGCAAAGAATCAAACCACAATACTAGAGCCAAACAATACTACAGTAAAGTACTAAAAAAAGATTATAAGAGCTAGGCAGTGGTGGTGCACACCTTTAATCCCAGCACTCAGGAGGCAGAGGCAGGTGGCATGGTCTATAGAGTAAGTTCTAGGACAGGCTCCAAAGCTACACAGGGAAACCCTGTCTCAAAAAAGCAAACCAACAACAACAACAAAAGGAACAGCAAAACTAGAAAACACATTACAAAATGGCTATGATAAGGCCATACCTTTCCATAATTACTTTGAATCAAAGTAGGTTAAATTCTCCAGTTAAACAGTCTGGGGATATAGTGGTTACCTAGCATGTACTAGGCCCCAGGTTCAATCCTTAGTATTAAAAGTAAACAAATACCCTCACCCCAAATACATACAGAATGATTAAATAGAAAAACTATCTACAGGCTTATCATAAATCCAGGTCACCTCTGAGGACACATACAGATACAAAGTAAAGAGATGGAATAAATATTTCACTCAAACGGAATCCAAAAGAAACTACAAAACCAACTAAGTCAAGAGTAAAAAGAGACAAGGAAGGCCACTGTATGATAAGGGCATTAATGCAGCAGATAAAATAACATTCCTAAATGTATACGCAGTTAATGTCAGAGCACCCAAATATGTAAAATATTAATGAGCACACATGTGTATGGCACATGAACATTCATGTACGCAAACACACAATAACAATAGAAATAATCCTGAATTTCCAAGAGGTGTTTGACCAGATGGAGTGAGTTAAAAAGGAAAGAATTTTATTCCAAACATAAAAAAAACAGGAAAATGTTTTAGAAATCCATAAAGGAAGAAAATGGATATTTGAAAAAAGCTAAGAAAACAACATGATCAATTAAAAAGAGTAGGCAAGCACAGCACCTGTGCCACAGCTCCCAGACAGGGAATGGGAGAAGCGGCTGCAAATGATAGGCTAAGCAAGAGGCATCTATTTTCAGGAGAAGTCCAAAGACCTGATAAGCTTCAAATCCCGTTGTCAGTTTTGATGAGCAACAAATTCCTTTGGTGGGAAAGTCAATATAAACTGAAATCCCACTTCATTACTTTAAATGCTACTCCAAAAATAGGGCCAGGAGCCACCTTGAGATGGAACCTATTATTGAGCTGAGAAGAGGGAACCACAGTCTTGAGCTGCAATTGGGTCACAGGGTGAAGGCAGGCCCAGGAAAACAGCTGTAAAGAATGGAAACAGACAGAGGCTAAGAAGTTGAAAGGTGCAGGGAGTTGGGAGACTCACCCAGGCAGGGAAGTACATAAAGAATGAGTCTCTCTTTCTCAATGGCTCATCAACTGAAATAATTCTGAGTTCAATAGCTCATCGACCTCTGAGCCACCTATCTGCCAACACTTCCAAGGAGCTTGAGAACGCTGAAGGTCCACTGGTATACTAAACAGCTACCGAGACATCCACCTGGCAGACTGAATGATAATCAGGAGATTTTATGAAGACATGCCCTTTATCTATTTAATTCTCAGTGCTGTGACAGCTTCACACACTCCTGTTTTACTTGAGAGAAATACTCCCCAAGAATCTCAACCAGGTTTGAACTCTAGAGTATCAAGAAGAAAGAGCCTGCCACAAAATATAATGCTACTGTGGCCAGCAGAGACAGCTGGAGCTCAAACGAGGAAAATTATCTGTATTCAGAGATTGATTTTGTTTCCTGGCCACCCAGACTCGAATGATCACACAAAAAACTACATTAATTACAACACTGTTTAGCCGATGGGCTTAGTAGTATTCCTAGCTAGCTCTTACATCTTAACTCATTTCTATTCATCTATGTATCACCAGAAGTCTGTGGCCTACTGGTAAGGTGTTGGCACCCTTCTCCTTTGGCAGCTACATGGCATCTGCCTGACTCCACCTTCTTTCTCCCTGCATTCACTGCCATAGGCCAAAGCAGCTTCTTTATTAACCAATAGTAATAAAGCATATTCATAGCATACAGAGGGAAATCCCACATTAATTATCACTTAAAACAGCACACCAGACCTCACACATTCGCCCAAGGGACTCACCAACAGCATAAGCTATAGGAGTCTTTCTTATAAACAGTAATCCACAGTTTAACTGACTCTCTCCAGTCCTCATGCATAGAAATCAATTGAACATTATTCTTTCCCTTCTCTTACACCATTCTGCCATGTATCCTTTGTTCCCACCCCACTGTAATAGCATCTTAATCTAATTTAGATGTTCTTATGTTTTTAGTCCACTTCTTGTATTTTTTGAGTTTTTTCATTATTGGGAAGTCTTTTTATTTTTCATTTAAATTTTTCTCCAATTTCTTACTATTTTCTCTTTCCTTCCATTTTCTTTATTCTTTTTCCTTTCTCCATTTAATTTTCTATTTCTCCCTTTCCCTGCCTTCCTCCTTTATTTATTTCATCCACCTTACTTTATCACACTAACCTTAGATACTTTTTAACAGCACATTATATGCAGTTTTGTCATTTTCCTGTCTTGTGATAATTAACTGGTTATGTCAGTGGGCTTCAGTCAATTGTAACGTATATTTCCTGTGTATAGTTTGATGCACAGTTTGCTGCTAACAGCTGATTATTTTCTTCTCTCTGAATAGTAATGGAGATTGAGCGATCATGAATGACCAATGAATAAGTCAGGGAGAAAATGCAAAAATACCTAGATTCAAATGAAAATGAAAGCACAACTTATCAGAACCTCTGAGATAGAGCTAATGTAACAGGCCCCCAGATCTTAACACAACTAATGCTATGTTAGAGGCAACATTCTGACCTTAAAAACCAGCATGCAGGCCCCAATACCTGCCAAAACAGGAACAAAAACCTAATCAAAGACCTAGTGAAGAGTTCTAGAAAAATCCCTAAATGTACTAACCTTGCTTTTTTTTTTTCTGTAGTTCTGCTTCCTGCTAACTGAAGTGTCATAACAAGGATGTAGTTTTTATGCATAAAAGACAAAGGCTTGGGGCTGCATGATTTGGGCAAGTATCCCATGCAGCTGCAGGCTGGCAATAAGGACTTTCTTTTAGGCTTTAAGAGTTTCTATGTGATTGTCTCTAGTGGGCTTACCTCAGAAGACTAAGGCAGTATGAGAAAGTGTAGAGTTATTGTCTTAGCCATTGTTCTATTGGTATGATGAGACTCCATTATGAAGGCAACTCTTTTATAAAGGAAAACATTTCATTGGGGCTGGCTTAGAGTTTCAGGTTTCTTTACTCCATTATCAGCATGGTAGGAAGCATAGCAGACATGCACACAGACATGGTGCTGGACAAAAATAGAAGGTTCTACATCTGGCTCCACAGGCAGCAAGAAGAGAAAGAGCCACTGGGTGTGGCTTGTGTTTTTGAAACCTCATAGTCCATCCCCAGCAACACACTCTTCCAACAAGGCCACACTTCCTAAGAGTGCCACCACTCCTAGTGATCAAGCATTCAAATGTATGAACTCATTGGGCCATTCTTATTCAAATCTACAAAATTAAACTTGTGGCTACAAATTGTGATGGTCAATCTTGATTGTCAACTTGGCAGGATTTATGTGGGATGTCCTTCTGTATATGTGTTGCTTTTATAGGCTGACGAATAAAGCTGTTTTGGCCAATGGCTTAGCAGAGTAAAGCCAGGTGGGAAATCCAATCAGAGAGAGAGAGAGAGAGAGAGAGAGAGAGAGAATAGATGGAGTCAAGGAGACGCCATGTAGCTGCTTACAATGCACTTCCTGTTTAAATAGGTAACATTATATCCCTCTGGGGTCTTTGATGGAGTTGAAGATTGGATAGTTGTAGTTTTCCTTAGTTATGATAAAAGATAAATTAGATATGAAACTTTAAACTCACAAAGACAAAATAGATGATAGAATGTTTTTTAAATTTTGCTAAATAAAGTAACTAAATATTGTAAATATAATTCTTTCTTGATAACTGTTCTGTATATGCAATTTTACTATGTTAAAGTTAAAACCTTTCTTTTTAATTAGACCAAAAAGGGGAAGGTGATGTGGGATATCCTTCTGTATATGTATTGCTTTTATTGGTTGATGAATAAAGCTGTTTGGCCAATGGCTTAGCAGAGTAAAGTCAGGTGGGAAATCTGAACAGCAATATATAGAGTAGGTGAAGTCAAGAAGATGCCATGTAGCTGCAAAGGAGAAAGACACCAGAACATTACTGGTAAGCCACAGCCTCATGGTGATACATAGATTAATAGAAATGTGCTAATTTAAGATGTAAGAGCTAGCTAGAAATACGTGGGAGCCATTGGCCAAACAGTTTATAATTGTTAAGTCTGTGTGTTTCTTTGGAACTGAATGGCTGTGGGATCGGACCAGGCAGAACACTGGGCACTGTGACCAGGTGCTAAATCTCCTGCTGCCATGCCTTTATGCCATGCACTCGTCCAAAAGTTCTAGTGGCAGAAGTGGGAAAGATTAGTGATAGCGTTAATGGTAGCTTCCACTGCCATGCCAGAAGTAACAATTCTCTTATGTACAGCCACATCCCACTTTCACCAGGCTTATCTAATGATAAACAGTTTTAAAGAGCTCACATGGTCTCCATCCCTTCCAAAGACTCTTATTATTTCATGAAGCTTGTCATGCTGACTGCTCTTCCTTCTGGGAGAATTTGAGTAAGTTACTAAATATCTCAGAAACAAAATCACATAGCCCAAACTCCCAGTGGGCCACAGCTTTTATTTTTCTTTTTTATGTGTATGGGTGTTTTGACTGCATTTATGTTTGTGCACCTGTGTGCCTGAAGAGATCACTAGAGGCCATGAATCCTCTGGAAAAAGAGCTACAGATGGTTGTGAATCACCATGTGGGTGCGGGACGTGAACCCATGTTCTATGAAGAGCAACAAGTACTCTTATCTGATCTCTCTAGCCTCAGTTTTTCCTTAATAAAGATTTCATTTAGATCTGACATTTCTTTTTATTTAGTTGAATTTACAAATAAAGGTCAAAGGGCCTAGAAGCATAAATAAGTTTTTTCTTTCCAAGGAATCCTATGAATGTACATTGGCTGAGAATACACAGCAGAATATTTGTTTTGCCAACCTCAGGGTGTGTGCAAAGTGACTCACTCAAAAATGACAAGTACAATGGTACTTTTTGCCAGATCAGGAAAAAACATCTATTCTATAGGTTTATAGTCAAAGACTTATATTCTAAATCTGAAGCAGGTTAAGAAATAATTACTAAAAAGCTAAATTTTGCATGTTTTAATTTTTTTGTAACAAAAGCAAGCTAGATCTTAAAGTGTTTCTTTTCTTTTTTTTCCTTTGAGGTAAAACTGTATTAGCACTGAATGAGTGTGAAATTCTGTCTGACAAAAATTTCCACTTTTGAGTTAGGATCTCATATTGCAGCCCAAGGCAGGGTTTGAACTCATAGCAATTCTTCTACGTCAGCTTCCTAATGTCCAACAAACTCTTTGGCAAAAAATATAGAAAGTTAAACCTGCCACTTATCTATAATACTCTGTGATGTTTCTTGAAAACTGTTTTGGAGCCACAAAGAAAAGGGATTTCTATTCTAAATTATAACTAAGTTTTCTCTATTGTCTTTCAACAAGAGCCAGATATTTTACAAGATATTTTAGTTTGTTTATGATGGGTGTATGCTAGTCATCTTTAAAAAAATATTTTATTGGGAGCTGGAGAGATGGCTCAGAGGTTAAGAGCATTGCCTGCTCTTCCAAAGGTGCTGAGTTCAATTCCCAGCAACCACATGGTGGCTCACAACCATCTGTAATGAGATCTGGTTCTCTTTTCTGGTCTACGGGCATACACACAGACAGAATACTGTATACATAATAAATAAATATTTAAAAAAATTTTATTTATCTGAATGCCATGCGTGTTAAGGTACCCTGATGGAGGAAGGTCATTGGTTAATTAAATAAAGAAGCTGCTTGCCGGGCGGTGGTGGCGCACGCCTTTAATCCCAGCACTCAGGAGGCAGAGGCAGGTGGATCTCTGTGAGTTCGAGACCAGCCTGGTCTACAAGAGCTAGTTCCAGGACAGGCTCCAAAACCACAGAGAAACCCTGTCTCTAAAAACCAATAAATAAATAAATAAATAAATAAATAAATAAATAAATAAATAAATAAATAAATAAATAAAATAAAGAAGCTGCTTGCCCTGATAGGTTAAAGCATAGGTGGGAGGAGTGGACGGAACGGAATGCTGGGCGGAAGAGGAAGTGAGGTCAGACTCGACAGCTCTCCTCTCGGGGGCAGATGCCTCAGAGAGACACGATGCTCCACTCTTGCGGGCAGAGGCAAGAGCTCTGCTCTCTGAGGCACACGCGATGAAGCTCCGACCCAGGATGGACGGAGGCTAGAATCTCCCTGGTAAGCCACCTTGTGGGCTACAGCAGATTATTAAAGATGGGCTAGTCCAGGCGCGAGAGTTAGCCTAAAAGAGGCTAGATAGAAATGGGCCAAGCAGTGCTTAAAAGAATACAGTGTCTGTGTAATTATTTCGGGGCATAAGCTAGCCAGGCGGCCGGGGTGCGGCTGGGGTGCTGGGGACGCAGCCCCGCCGCTCCAATTACTACAGTACCCAAGGAAGTAATTAAGAGGGCACTGGATCTCCTAAAGAAGGAGTTACAGGTGATTGTGAGCTACTTAATAAATGTGCTGGGAAAATGACACAGATCCCTTGGAAGAACCCAGTCTTTATTCAACTTACATACCAGCAATTATAGCATAGTTTTAGAACATCATGCTTGAGGAAGATTAAAAGTATCAGAAACAAAGGAGTTGAAAGGAAAAAAAAAAGGTTTCTACAGATGAGCACTAGTGATGAGATTTCAATGCAAAAATTTTAATTTATCAAAGGATGACAAATTTCTTGCCAGAAAAAAGTAACAAACCAATATGTGATTACCATTTATTGCTATTTGTAGGCAAGGTGATAAATATTTTACATTATCTCATTTCATTTAGCCCATATAAAAATGCCCCAAAGTATTTTTTTTTTTTTTGGTTTTTTCGAGACAGGGTTTCTCCGTGGTTTTGGAGCCTGTCCTGGAACTCCCTTTGTAGACCAGGCTGGTCTCGAACTCACAGAGATCCGCCTGCCTCTGCCTCCTGAGTGCTGGGATTACAGGCGTGCGCTACCACCGCCTGGCCCCGAAGTATTTTTTTAAAGTTAGGCAACTTTCCTAAAACCACTCATATACTTAGGACTTTTCTTTTTGCACAGCCAACTTAATCACCACAGTAATCACCTGCAAAAGGGTCTCAAGAGATCAGACCTGTAAGTTTCATCAAGAAAGGAGGGGCTGGGAAGAGTCATTAGACCTTCACCTGAGATTTCAGCCATGCCGATCTATCCCCGTTGTATGTAATTCTTCTCTAGCTGCCCATGGTTTAGGGTATTTAGTTAAACCTTTCAAATATTGTTAAAAGATGTTATCATCTACAAGATTCACACTGAAAAATCACACAATTGAGTTAAAGAAAATAGTGGAGGGGATATTTTAAGTAGTTTTTATTTTGTCTTGGACTGTATCTCAGCCAGTGACAGTAAGCATGGGCCGTGGTTGGGCACACCTGCTGAGAATAAGAAGGGAGCAAGCTTAACTCAAGAAGGGTGAGAGATTTATGAGGAAGTCATCAACCACATTGTAATGAAACATTTTAGTGACGGCTGGCTTTTTTCCTTTCTTTTTTTTTTTTTTTTTTTTTTGGTGGGGGATTTCGCCTATGTGATAGACCTATACTTATAGGTAAGAATATTATTCTGTCCTGATGTTGGTATCCTACTGGACTGAGCAAACGCTTACTTCTCTCAGGAAAAGTTCACTCACACTCACACACAAACACACAAATATTAGATAACATTATTTGAAGTGGGATCATCTAAATAAAAATTCCTGGGGTTTTAAGAGGTGGTTTCATGACACTGCTAGCCTGTAAACCCAGCCCTTTGGAGGCTAAAGCAGGAGGATCAGCAGGATTGAGGTCAGTATGGAATATACAGAAAGGCTGAGGCCAGCCTGGACTACATAGTTAAATCCTGTCACCAAAAGAAACCTCTAAACTTTAAGGTTGATATTACACCACAAAATCCCACACTCCATGCAATGCAGAAATAGAAAATGTAATATGAACAGTATTCCAAATCTGTGTATGCACCTGAATTACTAAATGTGGTATATATAAGCACTAATGCTTTATGTGCTAGTTCAGAAGTTCTAATTTAAAAAGAAAAAGATTGCTCTCCTCTCTGGTCACAGGCGTTTTGGGAGCCACCGGTTACCATCCAGCCATGGCCAAATCCAAGAACCACACCACACACAACAAGTCCCAAAAATGGCACAGAAATGGCATCAAGAAACCCTGGCCACAAAGATATGAATCTCTCAAGGGGGTGGACCCCAAGTTCCTGAGGAACATGCGCTTTGCCAAGAAACACAACAAGAAAGGCCTGAAGAAGATGCAGGCAAATAATGCAAAGGCCATGAGTGCACGTGCAGAGGCCATCAAGGCCCTGGTGAAGCCCCAGGTGGTGAAACCCAAGGGGCCAAAGGGCCCCAGCTGCAGACGCTTTCATTGCTCACCCCAAGCTTGAAAAGCAGATTAGAAGCTACATGGCCAGGGGTCGTAGGCTCCAAAAAACAAAGCCCAAGGTTCAAACCAAGGCAGAGGCCTCAGCTGCAGCTCAGGCTCCCAAAGGTGCCCAGGCCCCTGTGAAGGCCCCATAAGGAAGGTCTCAGTCTGCCAATGTGAAGACAGATGGACTGGTGTGAATATCTATACAGTATTTGCAGATGTTCAGGACCTTATGCTGTTTTTACAAATAAACTTGAGGCAAGATCTGCTAAAAAAAAAAAATGTAAACGATTGGCACAGTATTTATTAATAAAAAGTAAGGTTGAGTATATTTCCCGAGTTGGGAAATTATATAGCCTAGGTTCATAAACAACGTCAATGTATTTACAGGTATACTGTACACATCACGTAAAGGAACATTGCATCATTAGTCCATTCTGCTCCTGTGCAAGCATCACAGAGCATACAATACAGAAACTAAGAAAGTTACTAGAAGACTCAGGGAACATCTTGGAATGCCTTAATGTCTCTTTCTTTCTTTCTTTCTTTCTTTCTTTTTTTTTTTTTTGAGTTGTCGTCTCAACTACATTGTCTGGGTTAAATTTAAACTTGTGTGCTCAAGTAATCCACCAGTCTCAGCTTCCCTGAATATCATAACTACAGGCATATGTACCTGTCTTTGACTGTGCTGGATATTAAATACACGTGCTAGTTAGATGTTCTACAACTGAACAACTCCCCAGCTTGAGGCCATCCTTCTTTAATAGCTTTTGTGGTTTTAGAACACTTTTACTTACCAAGACTAGTATTTAAATCCACATTTTCCCATAAGAAATCATTTAAAAGTGGAAATCACAGAATAAAGGAAAGACAGTGTGTTGTGAAACCTGGATCCATAAAGTAGGACAAATAGCTAGAGAAGTAAAAACTGTTAGAAAGAAATGTAAAAGTCACAGTTCATCACTCAAGAGTCTAGTTCACTAAGACTTACTAGAAAGTTATAAAAACACCGATTCTAAATTTGGCATGATGGAACATTCTTGTAATCCTAGAACTTCAGAAGCTGAAGCAAGAAGATAATGATTTTAAGGGACAGCCTAGGCTACATTGTGAACCAGGAACCAATGTCAATCTTCCTCTTCAGAATCCCAAGTGCTGCTCGGACGGCAGAGGCAGGCGGATCTCTGTGAGTTTGAGACCAGCCTGGTCTACAGAGCTAGTTCCAGGACAGGCTCCAAAGCCACA
>NC_022014.1:44201509-44214956 GCF_000317375.1 Microtus ochrogaster
GACCAGCCTGGTCTACAGAGCTAGTTCCAGGACAGGCTCCAAAGCCACAGAGAAACCCTGTCTCGAAAAACCAAAAAAAAAAAAAAAAAAATCCCAAGTGCTGGGATCTTGATGTGTGGCAGCTTTTCTATTCGCTATGTACTCCCTATATTGGTAAATTCATACATTCTCCCAACTAAAAATGTCTACAACCCCATGACTGAAAATTCTAACTATTTAGTCCAGTCTTTTCTTAGAAACATAAATTTTATGTGTAACTCTTTACTCCAACATTTTAAACTAGACAAATTCAAAACATTACTTCTGATCTTCTTTACCAAACCAGCTCCAGTATATCTTCATCCTTTTGTTTTGTGGTGCTGAGGATTAAGCAGAATCTCATGAATACTAGGTGTGCATTATACCACTGCTCTACAACCCAGGCCATTTCTCTGACTGTTCTTCAACCTGTTTTTGGTAACAACTCCAACACTCCAGAATTATTTAAACCAAAAACTCTGTAAGCAGGCTTAATCCTTCTCTTTCTCTCAGTCTACACCTAGTGTACTATTAACAAATGCTCTTGGCTAAACATCAAAAAATCTTTCCATAAGTTGATAGTTACTCAGAAACTCCATCTCTGTCGCTTTAGTCCGAGTTATCATCATTTCTTACCCCATTTATGCAATAGCTTCTAACTTCCTCCTCCTACCTACCCTTGTTCCCACCTAGTCTACATGCTACACAACAGCCAAGAGTCTTTTTAAAAATCTAACAAGTTACAGTCCTCTGTTTCAAAACCTTTACACAGTAACTCACCCATTTCACTGAAAATAAGAGTCACCATCATCATCTTCTTCAGCAGTTTAGAAAGCCCTACAGCACCATCTCTGACTTCCTACTCACTCTAGCTCATTCTCCACTACTCAGGAGTTCCTTGCTATTCCTGGAATACATGAAGAAACATTCTCATCACAGTCTTTGCAATGACTATTTCCTCTGCTTGCAAAAGCTTTTCTTCATAAAACTTCACACATGATCCCATTCTCATGCATCAGTAGAATGTTCATCCTGTTAAATCCCCAAACCAGGTATGGTGGACAAGCTCACTCCAGGTTACTATGAGCTATAAAGTGATACTCACTTTCACTCAACAACAACAAAGTCAAAGTACCTAGGGCAACAGAAACTACTTCATTTAATCCATAATCTAGTTCATCTTCCTTTTTCACAATTCTCCTTATCCTGTTACTTGAAATGGCCATTATAGCTAGCATATTACATATTTATAACCTACCGTCTACTCTCCATATGCCATCAGAATGTAAGAACTACAAGGACCTTTCTGTTTTCTTCACTAAAATTTTCTTGTGTACAGAATAGAACCATGAACAGGTTGACAAAGAAAAATTACCTAATTAGTGTATTTATAAAAGACCCTTAAGAGTCCACTAAAAGAATCTTCTGACAGCAGAAATGAGCTTGTAAGAATAGCATCAAATTCTTTATCAAAATAAACCATCACTAGCGTTCTGGTTAATGACTGCTTACTAGTAACCCAAATTCTACACTCATTCAAAAATACAGTCTATGACTCTAAGCAGTTAACATTCCTTTCAACAATGTTGCTATTCCAGTAAAACGAGATAAAAGTTCTCACTGCAGCACACATGACCAAGCATAACTTAACAAACAGGAAATTTCCTCTGCTTAAAAAGACTCAATTTCAAACTAAGTAATTCAGAAGAGATCGAATTACTTAGGGTTTTCCCTCATTACCTAGTTAATGTTTATAAATAAAACTTAGAATGCACATTGCCATAATCATCATCACCACAGAAAAACTGAGTTCTGGAATTATTAGTAGTCCTGGAAAGTAATTTTTAAAAATTGCCTTGTTCCTATGCAAAGATCAGTATCTCAGTAAAAAGCTGGACTCATCACAGCTTCAGTTACGGTTTCAATAATATCATGTCCCAGAGTCTTAGTCCAAAGTTTCTGAGACTTTTTTTTATGCAAAGCACTATAAATCTGAAACTCGCGTGACTAAGACGTAAAGTATTTCAATTACTACAACTTCTACCTAGACGATCCATTCCATTCACAACACTTTTGGTTTTTCTTTTGGTATAATACACATAACCACTGATTATAGACAAGTCTCCAGACCAAGAAAACAATCTGTAGTTTGCTATGGACAGTTTGAAAAAGCACCGAGGGAACTACTCAACTCTCACCGACCCACGGAGTCTGACAGGGACTTTGGAAGCTTGTCATTGGGGGGGGGGGGGCGCAACTGAGCACAGCACGCATAGGCTGGAATCTAAACTGTCTATTTACACATTACAAATCCCAGCTGGTTTCTCAGCCCGCCCGAGCACACACAAACTCAGAACCCAGTCCACAGTAACGGTGTTTTCTCATCAGAGGTACAAGGAAGTCCCCAGCAGGGAGCGGCAGGAAAGGCGCTCTCCACCCCGCGCGCGACAACGGCCAGGTCGGGGCCGAGGTGTACGCGCCAATGCCCGGCCTTACCTCAGGAGTCCGATCCGGCGGCTTCTTTCTCAGCGCCTGACGAGCGCCGGGGTCCACGGGTGGGTTCATGTCCGCAGCCCCACGCTCCCCAGCCTGCGTCTAGCTGCCCCCCATCCGCCTGAGCCGGGTGTGCGCCCGCCCCACCAGAAGGGAACTGAGAACTGTCGCAGGGTCCAAACTCAAGCAAACAAGTCTTCGCAACGCCCGCCCAGGGCCTCAGCCCACGCGCGACTGGCCAGAAAGACGCCTGCGCCGGGGCGAGAGCGGGTGAGTGCGCACGCGCACAACGCGCACCCTCTCGCCCGCCTAGCCGTGACGTAAAGAGCTAGGGGTGGGGGACTGAGAACGAGTTGCTAGACCTTCGTCGCGAGAGTCCGTCACGGGATTGTAGCTTCCGCATCCCCAGCTTCCGGCTGAGGTTCCGGAAATGTTATGAAGGCCTATCTAAAAATAGCCGGTGGGGCAGAACTGCGGGTACCTCAGCACCCGAGTCCGGAAGCAGAGGAACTCAAGTCTTGCGGGAGCCGAGGCTGCCATTCAGCAACTTCGGGAAGCCCACACACCGCCGCGCAAGCCACGGATCCCAGGGCAATACTCGCGCACCCAGCGCTATTTTGAAAAGCAAAATCAAACCATGAAATCGCTAGTGAAAGCTGCGCTCAAAAAGTGTTTTCAAGACTGTTGATTATAGCTCAGGGGATAGCCTGGGGGCCAAGCATGCACCAGGATGTCCTGGACATGATGATGGATGCCTCAGGGGCTGGATGTCGTATACTGTTCAGGATCTTCCTTTAAAGGGTTTATGACCTAAAAGCCTCAGGTGGGCTGAAAAACTCCAGATGGGAAAGTTAACATCTGTGGGCTATCAGGATCCTGGAAACTTCTGATAAGATTCACATACCAGCCTTGGAATTTGCCACTTTGAGACTGTTGGGGAACCTACATGGAGATGGAATCTTACATCCCAGTTACTTTTTCTGTCCTTATAAAACTCACAAGCCACGTGTGCAGTCCCACTCCCGTGTAAAAACTGCTGTTCACTTGTTCTGATTAAAGGGCAAATCTGCTTCTGTAGAGGTAGATCTGCCCTTTTATTTCAACGTGCCTCTGTCAATCCTGATCTATGATTCTTGGGTACTAAAGCCCTCCAAGTGGGTGGCTGGGGGCCAGCTAAGACCAGGTTCATCTGCTTTAGACTAACCTGTGTTCAGAGTAGGCCCTACGTGTCGTTTTTTTCACCCCTGAGGCAGCTGGGTTTTATGTTGCCTGGAGCCAATAATGAGTGCTTTTGCATTGAATTTTATGTTCTAGTCTCTTCCTAAAATAAAGACTAGCTACAGTTTGTTTACTTGTCCGTTGGTAAGAAAAGCTGCAAAGAGTAAGTATCAGTTATTTTTCCTATTGGGATAAATAAGTAATTTGATAAAAGGAACTGTAGAGAGTTAATTTTGGCCTACACGCTGAGCTGGAATTACAGGGACTTGGGAACAGTTGGACATGAGTGCTGAACTGAACTGACCCTCTTCAAGTGCACTACTTGCTCTTAAGCCACCGAGGCATCTCAGCAGCCCCCCGTTTTTCTTTCTTCCCTTTTTAAGCATTCCTTTTATGTGTGGCATAATGCCATTGTGCTTACATGGGGGTCTGGAGACATCTTAGAGGAAAGTGGTTTTTCTTCTACCATTTTGGGTCCTGGGAACCAAACCCAGATTATCTTGGTAGCATGTACTGCTGAGCCATGGTGGCAGGGATGTCAAGTGACTGTTCATTTTGTCCACAATCAGGGAATACCACATTATGAATGCTCTTGCCCAGCTGGTTTTTTTTTATTCAGTCAGTACCCCAAGCCTATGAAACAGAAGAGTAAATCATCTCTTCCTTAATTAGCCCAATCTTGAAACTCCCTCATAGACATGCCCAAAGATTTATCTCCATGGTGATCCTAGATTTTGTCAAATAAACTATCGTTGTTAACCATTACAGACTGTTTCAACAGTAAAGGTTAACTGACAGAACTCTAGAATTCATCATTTTGACACAGTTATTTTGTACCATTACCAGCTCAGGTGGACCACACTAGTCACACCATTCCTTGTGTGGCTCGACCTTCTGGCATTTCATTTATACAGAATTTTAAAAGTTGATCTCTGACCACATCTAGATTCATCATAGTATTTTCCAGAGTAAGTTAACTAGGGAACTTATAGTCTTAGTATTTGACATGTTTTCCAGTAATGACTCACAGTACCTTTCTTGTGGCAAGGCAAGAATCTCTAATAAAAAGAACAGGAGAGTTCAGGCTGTAACATTTCAGAGTAATGACAGTGCTGTATTTTCCGTTGGGCCCTGGGGCTTGCCCAAACTTGAAGTTTACAAAATGCTATTAGCACATCTTTTTTTTTTTTTTTGAGGTTAAGACACAAAAGCCCTTATGGCTCAGCCACTACAGAAACAAACTGTGAAATAGTTGTATGGTACTTGTGCTGGTTAATTTTTCTGTCAACTGACACAACTTAGCCATCTGGGAAGAGGGAACCTCAATTGAGAAAATGGCTCCATCATATTGGCATGTGAGCAGGTCTGTGGGGGCATGAATTGACATGGAGCACTTAGACCACCGTGGGTAGTGCCATTCCTGGGCAGTGGTCCTGGGTTCTCTAAGCAAGTAAATCAAGCAAGTCAGTAAACAGTGTTCCTTCACAGTCTCTGCTTCAGTTCCTGCCCTATGTGAGTTCTTGCCTTGACATCCCTATAATAGGAAAGCCAACCCTTTCCTCCACAGGTTACTTCCGGTCAATGTTTTATCACAGCAATAGAAAGTAACTATGACAGTGTTGCACATGACCTACATCATGTTTGTGTATGTAAACTAGATCCCAAAGGTCCGTCCCAAATCATATCTTTCACTTCCCCCAAAGATTAATGTTCATTATCATCTTAATATTTTGAAAGAGGGGGAAAAAACCCAAAAGCTTAATCATTATAAACTTGAGCTTTGCAGGCAATCAGACCTGAATTTAACTTTTAGTTAGGAAAGAGTGTTTACCAGTCTTGAGAATCCAACCAGGGCAAGCATTGTATTACAATTATGAACTTAGCCCTGAAGCTATTTAATGTATCTCTAAACATCCGTTTACACATCTCTAGAAATAGTGGGCCCTCAGGGTTCTCAAGACGATGAGTTAAATCATGTAAATCATTTAGTGTGTTGTCAGTACAATCCAAACATTGCCACTATTTCTGTTTCTTCTGGAAAATGATTTCCCTAAAATACAAGTTCAAGTTTCAATAATTTTGATTGTTTTGATGTAATTAAAAATTCTTATTAAAATATAAGAAATAAAATCCGATTATTTTAAGTTCATATTATTTGTGTATGACTGTTGTGCCTACAATATGTATGTGCATCATGTATATATCTCGTGCCCTTGGAGGCCAGAAGAGGGCATCAGAGTCCCTAGAACTGGAGTTGCAGGTGTTTGGTAATGACTATGTAGGCGTTGGGACTAGAATTTAAGACAAGTGCTCTTAACTGAACCATCTTTCCAGTTCCTGATGGTTTATTTTAAAAATAAAAGTATTTTGAGTCAACTTAGGTCCAATTACAAATAAGCAGAAAACAACAGACCCCTGTGGCAGTATGATAAACTAGTTAGCCTAACCCAAACTAGGCTAGTCTAGGTATCCCCTAGCAGTTTGGAATAGAAAATTACTAACAGCCAAGCTTGCGTAATGATTTGTAGACATGAAGGTCATGCCTCTGATAAACCGCAACTTCTCAGTCCTCACCAGCCTTCAGTTCGGACTTGGCCTCACTTGCTACCCCAGGCCCCATTCAACAAAAGAAAGCACATATAAAAAAAAAACTGGGATAGCTTTGCAACCTGTCACCCCAAATAACTGGGAAAGCTTTCTGGTCTAAGCGAAATGAAGGACTTTACAGGAGACAATATGACTTTAAATAAGCATGTTAAATCCTCTGCATCTCACTCAATTTTTCATTAGCAAAATCAGTCTTCCATGCTACTTAGAAATGTTAAAAGAAAATCTGAAAGTTTTTAGGAACAGCTCATAAATAACTGATCCTTACTTTCTTGTGTTCGGTACTTTACTGCTTTAAAACAGGATGCTTTTCTGTGCTTAAATGTAAAAGTGAAAATTAATATGTGAAACTGGGTTCTTATCTAGCTATTACTGCCTCAAGGCTTACTTCAGCTCAATTTAACCTAACTTAAGGAAGGCAGCTTCCCAACAAACCTACTCAGGGTTAAATTACTACTGCAGAGTAGGTGCCAAGGATGGATAAAGGGCTGCACATCCCACATGATGTGCAGCAAGAGGCACACTTGCCCAGAGTTACATCCAAATTAGGGAGCAAAACAGTGCCAGACTCCAAACCAATACTTGTTGTAGTTGTTTAAAATTAATGGTCATTTGTTTTGAATAAAATATTCCTAAACAGCTTTACATGGTGTCTTCTTGGTTTGGATTTAAAATTTCAATTTATCACTGAGTAAAGTTGGGTGTATCAATGAGCACATCACTGTATTTTGGGTACTATAATTACAATTATAAGAGCATACATTAAAAATTCTCTGAACATTATAATTACTCTGATTACCTGGTAAAAGGTAGCAGTCAAAAAGTCAATGAGTCTTGGCACTTAGCTAAATTCTTTGTTTGTTTGTGTTCTGAGACTGGGTTTCTCTGTGTAACAGCTTTGGCTGTCCTGGAACTTGCCTTGAACTCTCAGAGATGGCTTTGCCTCCCAAGTGCTGGTATTACAGGTGTGTGTCACCATTGCTGGCTTAGCTAAATTTTTATCATTTTTTACTTAACTCTCACAATCTTCTAAGTATTAATAGATTCTACCAAAATAGAAAGGTCACTTGCTCAAAGGTATCAAAAACTGGAGCACAAATCTAGGTTGTCTGATACCAGAGTAAAATATGTCACATACACCTCAATAATAGATGAAAGAAATATGAACACTACCCATCAAATTGACATGTGTGTTTATTGCACAAATTTCCCTTAGAATTGGGAGGTTATTATAATACAGGTGTACATTTGAGAAATGTATTCAGAACAAATAAGTATGTACATTTATATATTCATCATCTAAATAACTTGAGAAAGCAGAACATCCTCAGAAGACAGCTACCAGACACAGGCATTATGCAAATTGTTTTTAGCCATCATCTGCACTGTGTGCCAACTGCAACAAAATGAAATCTGTACTAGTATGTTTATTGCACTTAATATTTTCAAATTCAAAGTTAAGACATATTAATAAATGCCAAGTTATTTAAAGTCAAGTCAATTAGTTTACATATATGGAAAATTAGTTTTAATCCTATAATATAAAAGATCCCTTTTTAATTTCCCGTTACAATGAACAGGTGTTTTTAATATGTAGCACATATATGACTGTACCATAAACTAGTTGAAAAATTATTTTAAACAGGCCAAAACTCTTTTCACATTTATCACAGCCACACTGTAAAGAAGTAGCAGCTCATTCCTTGGGCTTTGAGTAAGTAAAGAATATAATGATAAAGGTATTACAAACTCAGGAATCCTATAAGGACTACTGAGTCTTTAAGAAACTATAGGCCTTTCCTTTCCAGCAAAGCTGAGTTTTGAGAATAATAGGTGCACAAGCCATTCACTTATTAAAGACTAGAATTACTAAGTGGTAATGAGATTTCAAAGAGAACTATGAAAAGTTCCATGATTAAGAAAACATCCCCAAACATATCTACCTGCTATATAGTCTTCTGAGTCACAATCAAAGAATAATGTACAAGGCCCATAGAGGAACTTTTTCAGGTTCTAAATTCTGACAGAAATCTACTCTCTGAATTTTAACAGAACACAACAGAGCAATCCCACTAACAAATGGGATACAACAGCGCCAAAGAAAACACATCTATAAACACTCTTTGGCAGCAAGTTATCCATGGGAGACCCAGGTTCTAACTGGAACTAGCTGACAGTAAAAGGGCCAAGTGGAGGCATCCTAATTTTGAGTTTATGTTCCATCAAAACGTTCTACTTATTCTTTTCTAGTTGACATTCTCTTGAACACACATAAAGAGCAAGATAAAATGTAATCAGACACTATAAATTTCAAGATTCTGAAGACTAAACCACAGAATATTTTCATTAATTACTGAAAATTTTAAATAGCAAGAATGGATGTTTTATAGTAAATGTAAAGTAACTGAACAAGCGAATAGGGCTCTTTTTGTGTTTTTTGTTTGTTTTTGAGCTAAACAACTTAGAATTAGTCAATGAAAACAGAAAACAACTTTAATTCTAGCATTATGTGTATATTAGCCCACACAGGCAAAGAGTAAGCTATAATTCAGTATTCAAGTAAACTGAGGTAGTAGAGTATACTGAAAACATTATCTACCCACCTTTTTATTTACATTACTTACAAGTGTTTGGTTCCTTATTAGCCTCTTTTACAAGCAAGAATCTACACTATATACAAAAGACAACAATAAGTGGGAAGCTTTGAAAAACAATGTTTTTAAGAAAAACAAGGAACACTAAGAAAAGAAAGTTTTAAAGTTATTACTTCTACTAGTGTAAATTGAGGATTAATAGCAAATATTCTGTTCATATGGGTTCAATCGTCGATACTTAAACCAAAGTTTATGGCCACCTGAGCATATTTTAAAAATATAGTATTATTTTTGCAGTTGCTTTGGTGCACTTTTTAATCTTAATTTTTATTTATTAAATTAATATGTAAATATCAATAAGAATTACCTCATTCTTATAAAACAAATGGTATAAAGTAGTATTCTTAGGGAATCTACAACCTTTAGCCTCAAAAAAACTGGCTTTAAATATATTTTAGAGTGTATGAAACACTCTAAAATAAAAATCACCAGAAGGTAGTATTTCAACATTACATACAATACTAGATGAAAAAATATTATTTTAAAAAGGCATGTTTATCAATATTGTATTTCTACCCCTGCTTTTTTAAAAAAATAGATAATACATATGTACACTTAGATGAGCAACATAACATTTTCACTCATTGTGAGTTTCTTTAAAATTAACAGATTGTTTAAAATACTTAAATAACTAGAAGTTAGTTGATCTGAATTGCAAAACAACAAATAAATCAAGGTCTTGTAGATTTCTGTATTTTAGAAATAAAAATTAAAAATTGGTGAAAGGAAGATTTCTGACATTTGAGCATAAGACATCTATTGCTATTCATGAGTTGTGACAAAGTTTTTAGTTTGCATGAAATTCCTGGATAGTCACAGAAATTTCTAAGTTACACTTGGCTTTTGAAAATGCTATTTGCTCCCCTCCCAATTATTTATGTTGCTTTAGTTTCACTTGGTTGAAAATCTACTGCTACCCAGATGTCCAGTTGAAAATAAAAAGCCATCTAGTCTATGTAGACTGGGATGCAACACAGCATTCTAGAGATGACACATTCACAGAAGCCTAATGGAGAAGACTAACACACAAAACAGAACAGCAACAACTCCATAGATATACAATGTGCCTGCCTCCTTGATTTCTATTCAACTTTAAACCAAAGTTAACCTCTAGGCAGGTTAAAGGAGTATCTGAGCAACATATGGAGAATGAGTGCTTGCTACAGCAGCCAGAAGAGGAAGGTCACTGGATTCGATCCTGTAATAAAGAAAAGAAAACTCAGTTCAGGCTTTCTGTATCCAAAATATGAATCTTACAGGCAATGATCACTTCTACACTACAAAAGCACCTCAGCACTTAAGGGCTCACCCTGGCCAAAAAGAACAGGGTAAAGAGCTCAAAGGAAAAGAAGCTTCTAAATGCAAAGGAAACCAAGGCACAGACACAGGAAAATACCACAGCTGACCTGACATTTATCTAGGAACAGTATGTACAAGAAATATAATTTACTAGTAATAATAGTCTGTGTGAGCTTTTAACCAAAAAGTATTTCTATAATACATGCTGTAAGTAGTAAATTTCTTAAAAATACATCATACAAGAAATATTCAAAGCATGGTGACACATATCTGTCATCCTGCAGTATGGAGACTGAGGGAAGAATGGTGTAGGAGGTCCTTCTTTCTGTGTGTTGTTTGTATTGGCTAATGGATAAAGAAACTGCCTTGGCCTTGATAGGGCAGAACTTAGGTAGGCAGGTAAAACAGAACTGAATGATGGGAGGAAGAAGGGCAGAGAGAGAGAAGCCATGGATCCTCCGCCTCAGATGGACACTGGTTAGAATCTTGCCAGTAAGCCACTGCCACGTGGCCATACATAGATTAATAAAAATGGGCTAAATCAAGATATAAGAGTTAGCCCATAAGAAGTTAGAACTAATGGGCCAGGCAGTTTTTTAAATGAATACAGTTTCTGTGTGGTTATTCTGGTATATAAGCTAGCCGGGCAACTGGGAAAAATAAGCAGACCCTCACCCTGCAACAGAAGAGAATCACAAGTTTGAGATACGTTAAGCTACAAAGTGAAGCCTTGTCTCAAAAAGAACAAAAAATTAAAAACTCAATTTTCAGAAAAAGAAAAATGGTCAATGCATTTAGAAAAAAATATACTTAACTTAAGGAATTTGAAGAAAAACATCATATGCCAGCTCAGGAGCAACAGTTCTGAAAGTCTGCTGCTAGTTTGGTTAATAGATGGCTTCTTGTGCTTATATGAGTTCAGACTCTACTTTCCAGACAGCATTTAGTGTTACCAAAATTATGTGTGTAATTTAATGTGGATGTCCTTTAATCAAACATTATACTATCAGGAGTAGAATTTATTCTACACAGGACAAAATTCATTTTTATTTCAGCATTGGTTTATAATAACAAAAATTATAAACCATAAATTATAAACTGGAATGCTATACAACCATCAAAATGAGATGTAACAGTATGCATCCATATAAAGAAATATTCAGGCTGTATTAACTGCATGCTGCACACTAACAAAGTACAAGCCAGTTTCTTTTTTTATACATTTTATAATCCAGCAACAATAAACAATGTCAAGAGTGTTAATGTTTGGGTTTAAGTTGAGGAAAAGATAATGGTAATTTGCTTTGCATTTTAAACAAAATGTATCATGAACTTGGTTATATGCTCATTATTTTAAAAATTAGTTTAATATTTTAAAAATTAACTAATTTTTAAAATATTAATACAGGTATCACAATCTCTCTCTCTCTTTCTCTCTCTCTCTCTCTCTCTCTCTCTCTCTCTCTCTCTCTGTCTCTCCTACTTCCCAGGAAAGTAAGATTACATTTTTTATTTTCCAAATAGAGGAAAATCATTCTTTAAAAGCCTCATTGGAACTTATACAACCTTTGGTACAGAATACAAACAGTATTGAAGTCAGAAAAATTTGGAGTCATTCAAATTCCTGTTCAGTCCTAATATGTGACAAAGGACATATTTATTTACAGAATGGGCCATTTCCAATTTGGATATTGCCTACACACTAAGAATGACAAAAACAATTGGGCAAGGGGGATGATACATACTCTTGTAGAAGTATGTACTTATGTGTGAAGCTGTAGGGTGAATCCCCAGAATGAATGACAAAATGAAAGTTTAGACTTTAACTTAGTTTGTGATGCACACTAGATTTTAAATGATTGACACTGATCCCTTTTCCTTTCATAGAAACTGAATTTAGGAAAAAAAACTTTAATTCCTTCACTTAGAATACTATCATGCATACACTCATAGAACATACAAGAGCTAACAGCACATACTGGAATAAGGTTACATTATGCTTAGAAACCAACTTTTTTTTCTCCTTAATTAGCATTTCAGATAGTTCTTATTTTCCAGGGAGTTAACTATAGAGTAGACCAATATACTATGAAGATTGTGTGAGAACAGTAACCTGCAGTAAACAGCAACTACAAACTAAGCATCTTTACTTCCATCAGCTCATTAAAAGGCAAGACAAATGCTTACAATAATGTATCTACAACAAATTTAGTAAGTAAATCATGAATACTTACTTTATCTATAAATAAAAATTTGGATTTAGGCCAGGCAGTGGTGGTGCATGCCTTTAATCCCAGCACTTGGGAGGCAGAGACAGGCAGATCTCTGTGAGTTCGAGGCCAGACTGGTCTACAAAGCGAGTTCCAGGACAGCTAGGACTATTACCCTGTCTCAAAAAAAAAATTAAAAAAAAATTGTTGAATTCCCTCTGCCTATATTCTTGACAAACTACAGGAATGGTGCAAAGGCCGATGCATCTCTATTAGTGGTGACAAAAAATTTGCTTTCCTAGAACAAAGAGAAACCTGACAGTGTACAACTTCTAATAGGAAAAAGCACACAAAAACAAACACAAAAGCAGTTCTGAGGAACATGACAAGAGACACAGCAAAGTCAGAAAAGGAATCATGAACATACCCAAGAACTACTCCTAGCTCCTTGACATGAACACGCATCTGTCCCCTCAGGTACTCAGACAGCATTTTGCTCTTGAAGTATAATTCCTGTAACCGGTCTTCAAGGTGCATTACACACTACAGTTAGGGAAGAAACAAACTCTGTTAGAAAACTCATTCTAATTCTTTTGAGTAATGTCAAATTTCTTTCCTTGGGGAGAGGGCCTGAGGGATAACAACAGTATTTCGCCTATGTATCTGAGGCTGCCTCTGAACTCTCTACATAGTTCAGGGTGGCCTCAAATCCTCGGGTGCTACATAACAAGTAGGTATCACCACACTCTGATAGCAAATTTCAGAGCATTAAGTTTTACACAATTCCATTTGACCATTCCAAGATGAATTTATGTTCAGAAGAAATTAAGGATGCAGTTTTAGAAGAAAAGAGGCATCTCTGTGAGTTCGAGACCAGCCTGGTCTACAGAGCTAGTTCCAGGACAGGCTCCAAAGCCACAGAGAAACCCTGTCTCGAAAAACCAAAAA
>NC_022014.1:44215056-44216251 GCF_000317375.1 Microtus ochrogaster
AAAAGAGGCATAAATCTGTTTCTGGTTACTATCAGAGATGAAGTCCCAAGAAATTCTTTTTTCTAAACTGCAATAAAATCGACCATCTCAAACATTTTCAAGGTACAACTCACCAGCATTTCAGACGTTGTACAATGATCATCAATAATCATTTACAAGACTTTAGGAACATTTTAATTTCAAATCTGATATACATACTCATATTTCAAATGTATACATATACATATATACTCACATACATATATTCTCCCTTTCTCTCTCTTTCTGAGTAAAAAAAAAAACAGTTTACAATAGCTCAAAGAAGGAACAGTAGACCTTGGTGAATGAGGTTTATAACCTAAGATAATAAAACTTAAAATACCTACATTTTATATTTTATAATTAATTTATAATTAACATGTTTCCTAAAATAGATGAATTTTTCATACAATTGATATATGTTTGAGGGGAAAAATGTGAATTTCAAGTAATAAACAGTGAATTCCTTTCCAATGAAAATGAACTACAAAAGTACCTGATAAAAACTTGTTTTACAAAGCAGAAGGTAGTAACATATGCCTTTAATACCAGCCCTCAGGAGCTAGAGGCAGGATGAATTTTCAAGTTGGAGGTTACCCTGGTCTACAAGAGTGAGTTTGAGTTTCAGGACAGCCAGGGCTACATGGAAAAACCCTGTTTTAGAAAAACCAAACCAAACCAAAACTTGTTTTTATTACCAGAATACACAACTGAATGGATGTGGGGTTCATTGCTTGTGTTGTGATATGTATCTCATTCATAATTCCTGTTTAGGCTAAAAAATGCCTTATGAAAATGTTAGGTGTAGAATATGTATATCATATAACAGACAATATCATTTACCTTATTAACTTGGGGGGGGGAGGGAGTTCAAGACAGAGTATCTCTGTGAAACAGTCCTGGTACTCTCTTTGTAGACCTCAAACACAGACACGCTTGCCTCTGTCTCCCAAGTGCTGTGATTAAAGACATGCGACACCACTGTTCGGCTTTTACTTATGGTTTTTGGAGTTTTTTGTTTTTTGTTTTTTGTTTTTTTTTTTTTTGGTTTTTCAAGACAGGGTTTCTCTGTGGCTTTGGAGCCTGTCCCGTAACTAGCTCTTGTAGACCAGGCTGGCCTCGAACTCACAGAGATCCACCTGCCTCTGCCTCCCGAGTGCTGGGATTAAAGGCGTGC
>NC_022014.1:44216682-44221193 GCF_000317375.1 Microtus ochrogaster
AAAAACCAAAAAAAAAAAAAAAGAACATCTACAATGTTTAACTATAAACACCATCCACTTATCCACTTGGGAATTTTTCATCAAAACCTATTTACCCAATAATGACTTCTCCTTCCCTCCTTCCTCCCTCTAGTAACTATTACTTTAGTAACTATTACTTTATCTCTAGAGATAAACTATAAAACTTACAAGTACACAAAGAGGAAAACTCTGTGACATAAAATGAGAACAACAAAGTGATTTTTTAAATATACACCAAAAACATGGGCAACAAAAGGTTTAGCTCTAAGTACAGGTCTTTCATCCAGGTTGAGTTCATTTTTAAATATGACAAAATAAAGACTGAAAACTTCTAAAAAATGTGGCCATCTTTTGTTGTAAACACTTTTCCTTGTTGAATGTGGTCTTAGCACTATTACTGAAACCAATCTTATATGAGAAGGTTTAATTCTGGGCTCTTCAATCTATAATGAATGAAGAATGAATCTGTCTATACTCTGGTCTTTATGCTACTACTACTACCATATTTTGATTGTAGCAGCACTGTAAGTTTTGAAATTAGGAAGTTTGCCTTCTTTAATTTTGCTGTCTTTTTTTATCTTACTGTTGTTTTTTTAAAATAGGGTCTCCCCAGTATGCAGCTCAGATCTTCTAAGAAATTATAGACATGTACCACCACGTGGCTACTTTATCCTCAAAAGTAGGGTACCTTTGGCTCAATGAGTTCCCCTGATGTTCTATATGACTGGATTAAGATGGGCTTTCTATTCTTTATAAATTTTTTTGGTTTTATTTTCTTTTTATTTATATGGATGTTTGCTTGCATGTATGTAAGTGTACCATATGCATGCAGTGCCGACAGAGGCCATCATATTCCCTGGGGCTGGAGTTACAGATGATTGAGCCCAGGTCCTCTGGAAGACCAGTCAGGAATCTTAACTGCTAAGCCATCTCTCCAGCTCCAGGTTTTCTATTTTTGAAAAGTCTTTCATTAGGATTTTGATAGGGATACTATTCAATTTGTATGTCAGTTTGGGAAGTAATGACAATACTAAGTCCTCCAACTGTGGTTTCAGACAAACACAGGGACAAAGAGGTCTGCTCTTCTTCTGGTAGGAATAGCTTGAGTTGTGTTGTACGGCAGGTCATTTGGTACATGATGGGACAGTGGTGGGCTATCAGTTTACTGATATTTAGAGTGGCCATTAAGCTGAACTGAATCAAAAGAACCCTAAGTTTTCCAATTCACAGATTTGGGTGTTCCTGTTATTTATTCCTTCTTCTATCTCATTTATGTAACATTTCCAATTTACAACACCTTTTCTTGATCATTAAACAACCTGGTATTTTACGATTCTAAGTAGAAATGCTTTCTTTCCCCTCACCCTTGATTTTTTTTTTTTTTAATGAGACAGGACAGTCTTGAACCTAGTATGTAACCGAAGTTGGCCCTGAATATTCATCTTCTGTCACTGGAGTGATCACAATGCCTAGCTCAGAAATACTTAATTTTCATTTCGGGTTGCTCACAGTTAATATATAGGACATATTATTTTTTCATGTTTTTCCTGTCTGAAAATTCTGTTTTTCTCATGAAATGTGTTTTCTAGATCATGTCATCTGTAAATAGAAATAAAATCTATCTTCCATTCCAATTTTGAAGTATGTTGTTTCTGTTTTCGCTTAGTTGCTCTGGCTAAAACTTAAGTGCCATGATGGAGTTAAAGTGGTAAAAATAGGTTTCTTCATTATTAATCATGGGGACACTTAGTCTTTTGATACTGAGCAATGCTGTTGGGTATCTGTAACACTGATAGAGTTTTTGTGAACTTTTACAGTTCTTACATGAGAATGAGCTCTGAAAGTAGGAGAAGGTCTCAAGAGGCTATCATTGTCATGAGGTAGAAATATTCAAATGATATGATTATGGGGTTCTGAAATGACACCCTACACCAGGAATACTGTGCATTATCAAAAATCTGGCTGTTGAAATCAGATTGCACAAATTTGAGTGCATCCCTTTCTTTCTTAGCTCACAGATAGCCTCAGTAATAGATTGTTTCATATTCATGAAATGGAGAAATCCATTATCTGGGTACATGTAATAGGTTATAGTGAAGGCTCTTTCTCACTGTGTTGTCACATGGTGGAGACAGAACTGTCTCAATCTCCTTCTGCCTTAGTAGACCACTAGTCCTCTCACATGAATCAACACTCAAGACCTAAACAACCTCAATTAATAACCTAATTTAACCTTCCAAAATATCCCAATTTTAGATTCTATCTCCACAATGGTTGGCAGTAGAAGAGGACAATCATTGTAATACTTCTTTCAATAAAGCGATGATAAAAGCTACTAAGAATATTTAATGTGTGTACATAGTAAGCCAAGTTCACTTAGCAGAATACTCAAAGTCATTCAAGCCTTACATATACTTACAAAGTTTGGAGATAAATTATGTTTATAAAGTTGAAGAGTAGAATGAAGCAGGTTGGAAACAAGACTAGAAACCAACACTTCCTTTCCCAATTTATTATCTGTTACTCGTCTCTGACTGCTGGCAATCTGAACAGTCCATTTATCCATATCAGCTATTATACAGACAGCTTCTGCTATTGGTTCATCCAACACTGGATGCTGGAAAGAAAAGAATTCAGTTTATGATAAGCAAAGTTTTCAAAAAGTAATGTAAATAGAACAAGCCAATTTTTAAAAAGCAGAAAAAAATGTATTAAATAACAGTATTACCAAGGAATCTTTGTTTAAAAATGGAATAATAACAAATACATTGAAGTAGTTTATAGAAATCATTGCATATCTTTGTATTCACTAATAAATCTTTGTATCCTTAAATCTAGAAATTAATGTTCCCAAGTCTTTTTGGTCAACCAGTCACAAATGTGTATGCCAGACAACTAAAACAATTCTTAGTTTTAAAAGACTGTATCTTTCAAAATAAGACAGACTTTTTTTCCTTTCTTTTTGACAGTAACTTACTTATACAAATGAAACAATGGCAAAATTTTGTACTATCAGTCATCAACATGCCTCGGAACCATAGGAGTAATTTGATGATGCCATGAAACACATTATTGCCTCTGTACATTAACTTTTCTATTTTTCCAGGACATGTAGGCAGAATATAGACATAGGTTAAAGGAGAGCAAGTCCACATGTACTGGCCTGACTTATCAACACACATTGACAAATGCAAACCACTTCCCTACATACAAACACTCTATCATACACCTATTGCTCTTAGATCTACATAAAAATGGAGGACTGAAATGCTCAAATCAAGGTGACTGTCAAAAGTACAAAGGATCTCTTTTATTCTGTGTATCTTCATCTCGCTTGATATCTTTATCACACAGTATGTTCATGATTATGATAGTGAAAAGCATTTTAATTGACTGCCTTAGTTTGCTTTCTATTGCTGTAATGAAAACCATGGCAAAAAAAAAAAGCTTTGGGGGAAGATTGGTTTTATTTAAGCTTACAGTCATAGTCCATTATCAAGAAAAGTGACAGGAAGTTGAAGCAGAAACGTAAGGCAGCAACTGAAGCAGAGACCATAGAGGAACGCTGCTTACTGGCTTGTTCAGCCTGGTGTCGCATACATCACAAAACCACATGTCCAGGGTGGTGCCACCCACAAGTGGGCTGGACCTTCTCACATCAATCATTACTCAATAAAATACACCACAGACTTGCCTATAGGACAATCTGCCAAAAATAATTCCTTATTGAGGGTACTTCTTTCTAGATGACTCTAGCTTGTATCAAGTTGGTTAAAACAAAACAACCATAACAAAACAAAATAAACATTGACATATAGATAAAAGGCCATCAGGCAGAAGGCTGTACTTTTTGACTTTCCTCGAGGAAAGTCAAAGCCTTTATAACAAAGATTAAAAATGGAAGTTAAGTGTGCAGCATACCTATCAGTAATACAGTCCTGCAATGCTGGCTACTTCACTATATTTTATTACTAAGATAGGTTATGGACATTTAAAAAAAAACAAACAAACAAAACCTCTGGCCAAAAAGAAGAAAAAACAAAAACAAGAGTTAATGGCCTCACTTTTACCATTAAGTGTGGCATCCTCAACATCCATCCCTTTACCAGTTAATAAACAACTACTCTGAATAATATTCTTTCGTAGACAGTAGACAAGGAAGCTATAAATATTTTAAAAATATAAAATAAATATCTAATTACAGATTAAGCAGGAACTACTGGAGATGCACAAGGGAAAATACTGCAATGTACTTATGAGCTGCAGGTAAGAGAGGAGAGGAACATGGACAGTTCTTTCAGAAGAAACATGAGAAAGCTTCAAGTAAATACACTTGGATACATTTTTGAGAAATGATACTGAAAAATGGGAAAAAAAAGCAGTAAATAAAAAGGCTGGAGGCCGGGCGGTGGTGGCGCACGCCTTTAATCCCAGCACTCGGGAGGCAGAGGCAGGCGGATCTCTGTGAGTTCGAGACCAGCCTGGTCTAC
>NC_022014.1:44221293-44246711 GCF_000317375.1 Microtus ochrogaster
CCAGCCTGGTCTACAGAGCTAGTTCCAGGACAGGCTCCAAAGCCACAGAGAAACCCTGTCTCGAAAAACCAAAAAAATAAATAAATAAATAAAAAGGCTGGAGAGAGCAAGACATGCTGACACATACCTGTTATTTTGAAACTCAAGACTAAGGATTGAACATTTTAGGATAGTTTGTGCTATACAACAAGACTGCTTCAAAACCCAAAAAACAAACCTTCACACTACCAACACACAAAAACAAGAAAACAAATACCATCACTACCACAATAAAAAGCCAATGATTTAGAATAGAAGGAGTTTCCACAGATGAAAAGAGTATCTGTCTACAAGATAATCTACTTCATAGTGAAAGACTCCATGGTTTCCTCCTAAGTATGAATCTACAAGAACTCTATCAATACTATCCTAATAGTGAAAGACTCAGTGGTTTTTAAGATAAGGAGCAAGATAATACTATCCTCTGTCACCTTTTCTTTCCATGCAACACTGGACAGATGTTACCTAATATATTCAAGATTGGAATAGAAAATGTAACAGTGTCCACTGATGACATGAATCATGGGTAAGAACTCTAAGGATTCTATATGAATAACACAACTAGTAAAAGCTCAGGAAAGCTACAGAATAAAAGGTAAACACAGAAAATCAATTGCATTTCTATATATAAGCAATAATCTGACAAGGAAATTAAGAAACACACCTTTAATTCCAGAGCTCAGGAGGCAGAGGCAGGTGGATCTCTGAGTTTGAGGCCAGCCTAGTCTAAAGAGTGAATCCCAGGACAGCCAGGGCTATGCAGAGAAACCCTTTCTTGAAAGACAAAAAGCAGAACCAAACAACAACAATAATAGAAGAGAACTACTTTTTTGGATCTCTCAATTTCTGATGCTATGAGTAAAAGATTTTCTATATTTCAAATTTCCATTTGGTAGATCCCTAGAATTCAATTCTTGTCTTCTTCACAGTGATAAATTCAGTGTCACAGATGCTATATATGAGGTGATAGATTCAGAGAACAGTGACTATGTCACTAAAATACAAGGAATTCTGGATTGTAATAGAGAAAAAGAGTTTGCTTTAAATATATTCAGAAGCTGTGAAGGTAACTCACCTGCACAGCATGAGATAAATCTGAATACAGGCACTGACGGAGCTTCTCATCACTTCCAATTCCTTGAAGAACAAAATCAGGAACGTAAGATGAGCAGTAGCCTCCGAGCAAGGATCTCCCAAAGTTGGCAATGTTGGGCTGAACAGCACTCACTTCAATTAATTTTGACCTGAAAGAAAGATGATCAAGGAGGGAAACCTAGTTAAGTAACAAACATTTTTTATCAGTGGCAGATTATGGGGTGGAGAAGGTTATGAACTTGACAAGTCTGTCTTTCCAGTACCCTTGCTTTCTATGAACTATATACAGAGTAAAATCAGCCTTATATAAAAACTAACCTAAACACTAAAGCAGACCACAAAATACTGTTCTCTTATGGAGGAGGTCTAAAGAACAACAAGAGTCTTTCATAACAGACTTTAGGAGGCTATCCTTTATAAATATTTGTAACACATTTCTATCACAATCAGATTATGAAAATCACTGTGTAAAACAAAGCAGCTAAATATCTTGGTCTGTAACATTCCAAAGCAGGGTTAGTCTCCTTGCATACCTGATCTCAAATACATATTCCCTCTTTGTTCTCAAGTATTCTCCCTAAATGCCAGGCTTGTCATAGGTCCACTGTGGGATAGATACATGCATAATTCATTCCAAAATGGTTGGCAAGCTAAGCAGAGACCAATTTCCTACATCTCACTTGTATTTTTTATGTTTCTCTGATGTCTTCACTAGGGGAAGTGAGGAATAGTTTTTAATTCTTCCTATTAGTAAAAGAATTTGACCAGTATAATGATGTTAAAAATTATTTTAATAATCATTATTTTGGATGTAGGTGCATGAAGTCAGTGAAAACCCTTGGGAATCCGTTCTCTCTTTCCACTCTTGGGTTCTGGGATCAAACTCACTCCAGTTCATGGGATCATCAGGACCATATGGCAGATGTTTTTTACTGCATAACCATCTTGGAGTCCTAACCTATTTTTAAAGTTAGTTACTGTCAATCTCTAGAGACTGGCTAAACAAAAAGAAAACACATGCTTCAATAGGGGTTGTTTCAGATGGAAACTTTCTACTTACCCAGGAAAAGGTATTTCATCCTCTTCTGCCCAGTCTTCCTGCTCCCCTCCACAGTAACTGCCAACTTGTCTCCTTATATCAGGACCTGTGTCTTCACTCTCACTATCTCCAAGGGCACTATCTGAACTTTCATTTCTTGGAATGTCCCACTCAGTTCCTACAGCATTTTTTTTCTCTGAACTCTCTTTATCCCCATGGGGGACAAGAATAGAGAGGGTGTCTCTTTGGTCCTGCTGAGGAAAGCAGGTATTACATGAATCTTGGTGAACTGTTTCTATACATTTACAAAATTCACTTTTTTGTTTGTTATTTTTTGTATATAGTCTTTTTGGGAACTCTAACATACAGCAATACTCTTTACTATCTGTACTTGTTTTAACAGGAACATCATCAATAGTCCTAGTTTCAATTGAATCATCATTAAAATATTCATCAAACAAGCTCATGCTTTCTGGGTCTGAATGATTCCAACAAGGAAGCTCACAGGATTCTCCAGAAACCATGTTTGGTGTGCCAGACTCTCCAGATTGGTCCTTAGTTATTTTACTCTGTTGATGCTTATCAGTCACCCCTCTGTCTTCCTTCAGTGGTTTGCTGTGATGTCTATTAATCTGATCCACCACAGCCTGACTCCGAAGTTCAGTATCTGAATCAGGTGACATAGAATCTCCAATCAAGAAAGTAACCTTTGTCTGAGTTACCTCACAGGAAAATGCACTAGGCACAGTCTTATCTGGAGGTTTCTTTTCCACAACTATCCCTGTGGATCTCATCACTGTGCCTGTATGATTATCTGAATCCAGCAATTCCTTATTCTGCCAGGATTCTTCTGTTGGCTCCAAGCCTGTCTCTGGCAACACACATTTGTCTGCTGGAGCAGATCCTGTACAAACAACTGTTTCTAACTTGTTGTCAAGGCAAGTTCTTAATTTATCTCTGTACTGTTTAATATCAACATTTTCTTCTTGGCAGTCAGGAGAACTCTTTCGGCATTCATCTGTAATTCCCAGCAATTCCTTAGAGTTGTCTTGAATATCTTCTCTCTCTGGTTGTGACACATTCTCTGTATTTTGCCCAAGGAGTGGATGACTGCAATATTTACAGTTACAGCTAGGAGTTCTTGTCTCTTCTGACTCCTTAAAGAGCAAGCTGCTTTTGTTTCTGTGCATTGTGATCAGCACATACTCTGACTCCTCTATTTCCCCTTTTTCTAAAGTGGTAGTAATCACTGTGCCTGGCATAACAATGGCTTCATCTTCTCCATTTTCTAAAAGATGAGTTTCTTGAAGTTCAGAGCATCTTATGAAATAAGTAAGAAAATAAAGCAGCCTCTGGACCAGGTCTTGTCGTTTGCCAACGACTACAGTTCTTGCTAAACGTACAGGAGACCCAATAGCGCCATATAAATCTCCTGCAATAAAAAGACCACTTAATAAACATGCAGACTTTCAGTTATGATAAGCCTTCTCATACAAGTTCAGATTTTACTTTTAGCCTCTTTAAAAGATAACTGACTATTCAAGAAAGCAGGGTAAAATGAATGATTTTAACCTGGAGAAAGGTGAAAAGAGGGACTTTTCTAGCTGTGCTCTTAAACAGCTTCTGTGGTTTTAAAGCCTCGAAGAATTAGTTCTCAAAGTCAAACTTATTAAGAATATTCTCTACATCAGCTGCCACACAAAGGAGCTTTATTGGCTGAAGACTACTATAAAGGAAGCCATAATCAAATGCAGACAGGAGAAAGCATAATGTTGCTGCAGGCATGAAAGGAGAGAGACAGTGGTGGCTTGAAGCAGGAGGAGTCATATCATTGTATTTGTACTATGGCTCAAATCAAACTTCAAACCCAAAAGCAAAACAAGAACTCAAAAATGAATATAAATCATCAATATCAATCCCTTTTACAAGTTTTTAATATATACACTTAAAAACCTCTACTTTAATGTTATAAAAAAAACCAGGCATACGTAAGGAAATCTATGCTGCAGACAGGACTATAGTAAATGTTCTCTTCTGACTAATAAACTAGCTCAAATATCACAAAATCACCATTCCAAAATAATCCTCCAAATTTTCACTAAATATCCTAAGAACTGGAACTGCTTTGGCCTTTGAGTCTGTCATGGCAGCTCCCTCCTGAGTCTCCTAGCTTCATCTTCTTAACGTTACCCTTTGTATGGTTGTTCTCTAAAAGCCCTCACTTAAGCTCCAGTAACAATAGTTTTATACTTTGATGTGGGAGTGATTTTTTATTAATAAAGAAACTACCTAGGCCCATTTGATAGGCCAACCCTTTGGTAGGCGGAGAAAACAGAACAGAATGCTGGGAGAAAGAAGCTGAGTCAGGCAGTCACCATGATTCTCCCACTCCAGACAGACGCAGGTTAAGATATTTCCTGGTAAGCCAGCTCGTGGAGCTACACAGATTATTAGAAATGGGTTAGATCGATATGTAAGAGCTAGCCAATAAGAAACTGGAACTAATGGGCCAGGCAGTGTTTAAAAGAATACAGTTTCCGTGTAATTATTTCAGGTAAGGCTAGCCTTGCGGGTGGTCGGGTGCCGGGGACGCGGCCCACCGCTCCTATTACAACAATACTTTGATGTTCAGAGTCCCTAATTATACACTGTACTCAGTCTTTATCTCTTCCAGAACAATGTTTCTCAACTGTGCAAAGATCAAACTCCCCTTCCTAAACTACCACTCAACTTTCACTTATATTTATTAATTGTATTACCATTACTGTGAAAATACATGCTGCTTATGGTATTTGACTGTTAACCTCTTGAGACTATGAGAAAACTATTCATCTATCTTTACATTCCTTTATGTTCTTTTCACAGAGCCTTAAATGCAACTATGCACTCAAAAAGTAGCAACAGAATTTGAATTGACTTCATATACTTATAGTTAATAATAGCTAAAGAGCAATTAGTGTGCACCTTTCACTCTACCCACAGTTCTTCACCTGTAAGGAATGGGTGCAGGTATAAGACAATAGGATAGTTTAGCAGACATGAAAGGGGAAGTATCAGAGAGACTCTTTAGAATAAAATTGATAAAAGAAAACACTATATTTAGTTAGTTTTTGCTTAAAAGTAAGTCTTAAGTTTATACACAATAGACAATGTTCAGACTACATACCAAGTTGTGCCCAAAGAGGGTTATATGGATGAGTTTTTGCCAACATGCCCACGCTCTGAGAGGAATGTTTTTCTAAAAATATTTTTATAGGTGGCTGTCCATTTGGCATGACTGTTGGAACCCAAGCGAGATGATTGGTCAAAACTGCAGTAATGAGAGCTGGCAAGAATCTGAAAACAAAATGTATCCTATTATATTCCAGTCCACACTCATGAAATTTTAAATAAATAAAATGCTTTGTATAACAATGAGGGTGCGTATTCTAAAGTGACTGAATGTCATTTATAAAAAAGAGGGAAGAAGAAAAACAAGTATATCCACTAGGATTGGTGTCGGGGAGCTCATAACTGTTTCCTTGAAGAGCAATTTAACATTTAATACTAAAACATTAACAAGGAAAATTTTCAGATTACAATTACAAAACAAATAAAGGCCTTTTACTTAAACTATGACTCCTTTTCAGTATTTAATCTGTCTAGTTCACTAAGGAATTAATGAACAGGTCCCTAATTTTCAAATTTCCAGATCAGTAATTTACTGAGTAGGAAAAAATAGTAAGTAACCTTTATCATTAAAGAGGATTAAAACATCTGAATCACCATGTGGAGCCTAAAGGCTTGATGAATAGTAAGAAGAAAACTCGGATAAAATAGCCTACTGAACATCCAACAGCAAGTCTTCGAGCACTCTGACTCAGCGAGCCTGCTGCTCACTGCATACTGCTGCTCTCTACTTTCCATCAGTGCTTGAGGGAAGTTTCCTTGTCACTCTGAAGGAAATAAAATTCTAACACTGGAATCTGAATATTTCCTTACATTTTTTTTGAGTTTTTTTTAAGACAGGATTTCTCTGTAGCTTGAATATTTCCTTACATTTAAAAAACTTTTATGAAACAAAACTATCATGAATGAATACAATTCACATACACAAAAAAAGTTTAGAATCCTCAGGGGATGCTGTAACATGTTAGGAATTTTAACTAAGCATAAAGACAATTTTTATTACATATGTTCATACAGTGTTGTGATGCTCTTCTATATCCCATCACTGAATCATCTTAAAATAGTTTGACTATTAATAAGAAATACTTGTAAAGGTTGGAGAGATTGCTTAGCAGCTAGGAGCACTACTGGCTGCTCTTCCGGAGAACCTGGTTTAATTCCCAGCACCCACATGGCAGCTCACAACAGTATGTAACTCCAGGATCCAACACCCTCACAAAAACATACAAACAGGTAAAACACATAAACATTTTTTTAAGAAATAATTATAAACACAAAGAGTTATCCCAATTTCATAATTAAATTTGCTTTCAAAGTAGATATATAGTAATAGCAAAATAACATATGTAACTAAATAAATAAAGCAAGCCATACTGATTTTTGGAGGCATTTTCCATTAGAAAAGTGAATTCCTTCATGAAACGATGGCAAAGCTGGTTTTTTTCAGGAGTCCCTGACATCATTGTAAGCCAGACAGGTTCTCCAATTCTTGGCATTGTGTAAAGATTACAAATTGTAGTTCTAAAAAGAAGAAGACACATTGTAAAATTTATGGTTCTCCAAATAACATAATCTTAAAGGCTTACTGCCAGCTGACTATTCACACCTAGATTATTAGAGCTTCTGAGGAAAGAAAAAAAATGTCAATGAGCCTCGCTTTTCCTTATTTGCCATCAGCTATTAGCATGGGAAGTATATTTTGTAGGTAAAGGTGAAATATGCTGGCTCAGACCCTGGTGCTGGCACTTCCCCCACTAATACTGCCCTTATAGCACATTATTTTCCTACTTTGGTCATCAGTTTCTTCCATCTGTAAGAGCAAAGGAGAGTTCTAGGTACTCTCTAGAGCCCCTTTATATACCCTACAGTTCTAAATTATACATTCTACTTAATCAACTGCAAATTATTAGCACATACAAAAGAAAACTGCTAACCATCTACCTAAACACATTACTATGGGTTACCGGGCTAGCAGCTAGTAAGCTTCAAGAGGATGAGAACAGCAAACACATATGGTTTTATTTTATGTCTCTCTACTTTCTGCAGTTTTTCCTTAGATCAACATCAGGAAAGACTACTGCACAATCACTATAGTGTGCTCCTAGCTGTCCTGTGACATACTCTATCATAAAGCCTTCAAAGCATATTTGTCAGTTCTTTTCCTTTTATGTAAGCAACCAAATCTGTATGTATATTCACTATACTAACCAGCTCTGTAAAAACTGAGTTTTAGAAGCTTTAGAAACAAGTAAATCTGAAAACAGAACCACCATGTCCTCCCTTCCACCCTCTACACGAGCATTCTCAAGCACATCTTCCAGTCTTGACAGAAATGCACACATAAGCAATGTCTATGCAATAACACAATTGGAACATGAGTTCCAACACTGAGGAACTGAATTGGGTTGCATTAAATAGACTCAAGTGACTTTGGGCACAAACTGTATTCAGGAGCACTACCCTAAAAAGTTCTTTAAACTCTCCAAAAATTCTATTACCTTTCTCAGTAAATTTCTTTAGCACTGAGAATCTAAAAGGGAAAATAATTCTTTTGCCCATACAGCTTTTCATTTAGCAAAAACTTTATCATTATTGAAAAAGAAAGAGAAAGAGGGAGAAGGAAGAGACAGAGATGTATGGAGGTCAGAAGACAACTTCTGAGAGTCAGTTCTGGCTTTCCACCCTGGTGACACAGGGTCTCTCTTGTTTTTACTATATTGCATAATTCAAGCTAGCTGGTTCATTATCTTCCAGTCAATCACCCTTTCTCTAGCTTCTATCTTGCAGTAGAGGTACTGGGATGACAGATGTGTGCCACATCTGGTCTTTTCATGTAGGTTCAAGTGCTCAAACTCAGGTCATTAGGCTTAAACAGCAGAGTTTTTACCTGCTGAGTTATCTCACTAGCCCACACACAAACTTTACTAGCTAGTTAACCAATATTAACACAATGTGCTAACAAATATGAAGACAATGCACAATACACAAAATAGCAAACACGCCACTTTGGAAAGTTCTTGGGAGAACATAAAAAAATCATCACTGCAGAGAACGTAAAAATGATTAAGAACTAAAGACATTTTGTTGGGCATGGTAACACATATATGGAATTTTGGCCCTTGCCAGGCAGAGGCAAGAATACTGCTTTAGCTTAGTATGGGGTCAGCCTGGCCTAGGAAGTAAGTCCCAGACCATTCTGTCTCAAAAATCCCCAAACAACAATGAGAAGTTAAAGGTATTTTAAATAAGGTAAAAATAAAACTTTTGTAACAAGAATTTTATAGATTAAGAATTCTATAAAAATTAATATAACAAATTAGTAATAAAAATAAAGTTTTAATTTACATTTCATATGAATGAGTGCTTGCTGACTGGATGCACTTGTACCACATGTGTGCCTGGTATCTGCTGAGGCCAAAAGAGGGCATCATATTCCTTGGAACTGGAGGTAAAGATGGTTGTGAGCTACCATGTGTGTGCTGAGAACCAAACATGGGTCCTCCTGAAAGAGCAGTATGTGTGCTTAACTGATGAGTCATCCATCATCTCTCAAGACCCCTGTGGTGGTTTGTAAGAAAATGGCCCCCAAAAGGAAGTGGCACTATTAGGAGGTGTGGCTTTCTTGGAGTAGATGTGGTCTTGTTGAAGGAAGTATGTCACTGTGAAGGTGGGTCTTAAGGTCTTATATATGCTCAAGCTATACCCAGCATCTCAGTTCACTTCCTGTTGCCACAACATGTCTGCATGTATACAGCCATGCTCTCAGACTAAACCTCTGAAACTGTAAGCTGCCAATTAAATGTTTTACTTTATAAGAGTGGCCGTGGTCATGATGTCTCTTCACAGTCACACATCTTAAGATGCTCCCAGATACACATGTTAAAATTTAGTTATGATGAACTCCTTTTTTAAAAATGTATTTAAATTTATTTCATGTGCATTGGTATGAAGGTATCAGATCCCCTGGAACTAGTTACAGACAGTTGTAAGCTGACATGTGGGTGCTAGGAATTGAACCCAGGTTCTCTGGAAGAGCAGCCAGTGCTCTTAACGGCTAAGCCATCTCTCCAGTCCTGATGAACTCATTTTTATAGTTACTTTACTATGCCTAAAAATATGCATGTCTTAACAAGGCTAGAAAGGTTTCACTTGAAAAAGCTACCCCTATACCTATCCTGAGAAAATAAACCATACATCTGCTCAAACAAGAAGTTCTTCTCATATTTGTTTCTCAAATGGTATTAATATTAAAAGTATACCCCAACAACTCCCAAACATAATTTAATAACATAACTGCCTTACTGATGACACTCTCATATAGTCATGAGACAAAAGAAATTTAAAGAGTTGCATTTCCAGAATTCTGGAGATTAAGGCAAGAGGATCACAAGTGCCAAGTTAGCCTTGGCAACACAGTCTAAGACCCTTTCTGAAAAACAAAGAAAAAAACAAAACACAATGACAACAAAAAAAAGAAATTTAAAAAACTAAGTCTTATTTAAACAAGTTAAACTATCTTTTTATGTAAATAAATTACCTTACGTATACTACAAAACAGCTCTGTATTGTAGCAAAGTGAGGAGTAAAGTACCTGAATTCAGTTAGGGCATCAACTATGCGATTGTATGCCAAACTTCTCTGGCTGGCATCAGCTGATCTCCGGCTCATTTTCATAGCCTTGAAAACAATCATTACACAATTAATCCTTACACTAATTATAGTCACAACATTGGAGGAAAAATAGAACCTTAATACACCTTATCTACAGAGGCTTTCTCTACTTACTGTTAGTTTGGTCATTAATGATTGTTACAAAATTTAAAAATTTCTTTTTTTTTAATTTTTTTAATTTTTTTTTTATTTTCGAGACAGGGTTTCTCTGTAGCTTTTTGGTTCCTGTCCTGGAACTAGCTCTTGTAGACCAGGCTGGCCTCGAATTTACAGGGATCCACCTGCCTCTGCCTCCCGAGTGCTGGGATTAAAGGCGTGCACCACCACTGCCCAGCAAAATTTAAAAATTTCAACTGTTAAAATGTCTCTGTGGTAACAAACTGCAAAACATCAACACACAAAGAACTTAATGTTTACAGTTTCTCCAGCTATATCAACAAAAACTTTGGTTTTTTGAGACACAGTCTCACTCTGTAACCTAGGCTACCCTGAACTATGTACCCCAGAGTGGCCTCAAACTTTTGGTAATCCTCCTGTCCCAGTCTCCCCACTGCTAGGATTACAGGCATGCATTACCACAACCAGCTACTTTTTCTCTAAACAAACCACACAGGAACTCACTAACAGATCATAGTATGTCACAAGAAACATTCTTAATACCTTATGAAAAACCTGAAATACCATTCAACTAAAGGATCTCTCAAGTCAGAACACAGTATTTGCTTATTCCCCTCTGTGTTTCCATCCCAATCAGCACTGAGGAACAAATGCATCCCCTGGACAGCTAGGCAGGCTCTATAACTGAACTACTACAACCTTGGTCAGGTACTTGTTTTCTTTCCTATTCTCTCTCTCTGTCTCTCCTGTCTGTCTGTCTGTCTGTCTGTCTCTCTCTGTCTCTCCTCTTTCTCTCTCTCTCTCTCTCTCTCTCTCTCTCTCTCTCTCTCTCTCTCTCTGTCTGTCTCTCCTCTCTCTCTCTCTCTCTGACAGAGTTTCTCTGTGTAATAGACCAGGTGACCTTGAACTCACAGAGTTCACTTGAGCCACCCTGTCCAGTCACTTGTTTTTTTAATAGCTCATGCAGTGTAAACTAAAAAGTTTTCATCTTGGTAGAAAGATAGTGAATTAGTTTCAGATAGTAGAGGTTTAAAGAGAAAAGGTTAACTTTTTCAATGAGAATTTAATTCTGTATTCTTCATGTAACTACAAATTGATTAAACAAAACTTCATATATTTAAGATTCCATTATTCTAAGCTGAAGACAGAGATCAAGCCTCATAGGTGAAAAGTAAAACTCACTGCTTTATTTAGTGTTAAGAAACTTGCAACTGCCAGGCGGTGGTGGCGCACGCCTTTAATCCCAGCACTTGGGAGGCAGAGGCAGGCGGATCTCTGTGAGTTCAAGACCAGCCTGGTCTACAAGAGCTAGTTCCAGGACAGGCTCAAAACCACAGAGAAACCCTGTCTCGAAAAACCAAAAAAAAAAAAAAAAAAAAAAAAAAACCACAGAGAAACCCTGTCTCGAAAAACCAAAAAAAAAAAAAAAAAAAAAAAAGAAACTTGCAACTTCCCTATGGTGGGATGCCTTGCCCAGCATTGATGCAAGGGGAGAAGGGGAGGAGCTTGGTTCTGCCTCTACTTCATATGCCATGCTCTATTGACTCCCAAGGGAGACTTTACACCTTCTGAATGGAGATGGAGGAGGAGTGATGGTGGGGGAGGGGAAGGTGTAGAAGGGTGAAAGGGGAAGGGAACTGGAGGATAGGAGGGAGGGGAAACTGTGGTCAACATGTAAAATTAATCAATCAATTAATTAATGATAAAAAGAAACTTGCAGGACAATAGTAGCACACGCCTTTAACTCAGAACTCAGGAAGCAGAGGCAGACAAGTCTCTACAAGTTTGAGGCCATTCTAGTCTATAAAACAAGTTCCAAAACAGCCAAGGAATCCTATCTTAAAAAGAAAAAAGAAACTTGCAACTGACAGCATGAATGTTCCTTTAGCAGAATTTAGTGTTGCTAAATCTTGCTAACAACGTTTTAAAACTACATCATAGATCTCAAAAACTAGTATAGACTTCAAAATAATTACCATGGTGCTTAGAAACAAAAATCAATAAATAATAGAAGTATTTTGCAAGCTGGTTCTAGAAGAAATGATTTTAAACTCTATTACTTATTTTATAATTTTCGTATTAAGTCACATTCACTTACATAAATGTAACCATTCAGTTTCATCACTCTATAACTAATACTCCAGGTTGTAGAAAGGTCATTAAAACATGAAAACATTTAAAGTAATCTTTAATGAGCTCTTACACTGTCTAAATTTTATACACAGTGTAAAATTCTTTTCTAAGTAGGCAATGCATACTGCAACCCTGAACCTGAGAGAAAAGTCAGGACTGAGCACCAAACCAGCCTGAGCTACAGAGTGAGACCCATCTCAACCAAACCAAAACAAACTGAAAGGCCTAACCTCAAATTACAACCATTATAAAATATTTCAAAGTCACTCAAAATGCTTCAGGTACAAGAACTGCAAATTTACCAACTTTGATGATAAAAAGCTACACAAAAAGAGAGCAGCCAACATATATATAACTTGAAAAATTTTAAAAGCATTTACTCATTTGTGCAGCAAAATTACCTACTTGTTTTTAATTGATTTAATGTAAACAAACTTGTGTCTTCCCTAGAGGCAGAAAATTCTTAGTTAACTACTGAATTCTTGAGGTACATTCTAAATGGTTTCCTTGTCCCCTCCCCCTTTGACACAGGGTTTCTCTGTGTAGCCCTAGATGTCCTAGAACTCATCTGCCTCTGCCTCCCAAGTGCTGGGATTAAAGACGTGCACCAACACCTCCCAGCTTGTTTGCCCCCTTTTAAATCCCTTTTAAATATATTACCCAATTAATGTGTCTAAAGCAGACCCTCAAAAGAGCCTTAAAAAGAATGTCAAAACTCCCTAGTCAAGTATTCTGGGTTCTTCGTAACTAAACTCAGACTATTCACTCCTCCTCCTCATATTCTTTCCAAATACTGTGGCAGGGATTAAGAACTTCAGTAATACCTAATGATCAGTTAACACATCTTTGGGGAATCTTTGTCAAGAAATAATCTGGAAAATTCACCAAAACTTTTAACTATAAAGTAACATTATCTGTGAAAAATTACAAATGTCCTAAAAGGAAAATTACTTAAAATGAGAAAAATTACTTAAAATGAGAAAAATTATTAAATATATCTAAAATAATTTATAGTCAAAATAAGATCAATTTTGGAATATAAATTTTCCACATGAATATTACAATGATTATTTTTGTTAGTGGTCTGGAAATTTTAAAAATATTAACCAAGAATAATCTCTATCAAGTTGGAATACAATATGAATACAAGCAGCCAGGACTAGGAAGATTTCCTGCCAACTGCCAAAAAATCCCCTTAGGCAGAGAAGACATCAAATTGTTTGGCTTCTCCTTTATATCTTATTTCCAAAGGTTTACATATAAACCCTGACAAAGAGAACTTTTAATATAAGTCCAAATGAAGACTTCACAACAGAAAATCATATTTGTTTTTCCTCTGTTAAAAACAAAACAAAAACCTTCATTTGGTAATTTTTTTTAAGCTACCTTTAGGTTTTTATCCTGTATTTTCCAATTTTCTAAGGTTAAGTATTTGTTTCCTTTACTATCGGAAGCACTTGACATAAACAATTCATTCCTTCTAAAACACTGTCCCAATGGCTTCCCCCCAAAATACTTTTCTCCTGGCTGGGCGTTCAGGCCAGTCCTTTTCTATTCCCCTTATGCCTTCCTCTGTTTTCAGAAATTTAAAGAATCTGATGACTCAACTCTAGGTGTTCTCCCCTCTTCCTAATAAATCAGTTCCATGCCTTCAACTACCTTCTGTACACTGATAACCTTTTAATTTACTCTAAAATCACAGAAAAATAGAGAAAGGAACATAAAAAATGCTGCACTATTTTATTTCAAAGCACTTACCAGCACCTCAAAAACATATATCCATTTATTCACCTGCTACTTTATGAGCTCAGGACTGCCCACTTTTTTTTCAGTTACTATAATTGTCTTGTAGGCCCTTAAAGATTTAGTTCCTGAATAAATAAGCTGTCTTAGACCTTTGTCTAAAATAGTAAATTTCTTTAACAACACTGAGTTTGCTTGCAGTTCCTGGAATATGCTGTAAAGCTTCAAAACAGCTGTCAAAATTTTGCCAAGTGAATAAACACAACTCTTAATAAAAAGAATAAAATGCAAAGTAAAAAATAAAAATAAGGTACAAAGGACTATACTTACCTGTTCTATTGCACTCTTTAATTTGTTCATGTGGCTTTCAAAGAGAGGAAAATGTGAAAAAAAGAATTCATTGAATTTGTTATTTTCATCTTCATCTTTGGACAATGAAAAGATTACCCCAATTGCAATCTTCTTTTTCCTCACAATTCCTGGGTTAGGGCCACAACTTTCATCTGACAGATTAAAGCTTTCTTCTATAGACCTTAAAAATAAATGTTTTTGTTTTAAACACCAATAGTTTATCTCCCTGATAATTCAATGTAGGTGAGCAAAAGCTGTTCTGCTGTTTCATCAAATTAAATGTAAATTTACAATGGTATAACAATTGTTACCTCTCCAAGAAATCCAACTATCTTTTCATTGTTTTCAAAGAAAGTTTATCAGAGTCAAATTGGGAATGGTTAGGAATCTTGTCTTTTATGAGAAGTTCTTAAAGAAGCAAATAATCCCAATTCAAAAACAAGCTAAAAATGTCTGAATTTTAAGATAAGAGTAAAGTAAATGAGGAAACATGAAGTTTCTATATCTACAGCTGTACTTTAACACAGGAAAAAAAAATCTTGAGGATAAGCAAGTTGCCCAAACAGAACCTAAGAAATTAAAACAACAAAATACGTGCTGCAAGAATGAAAGCACTACATGTAGAAGTCTTGGAAGAAAACAAAGGACCTCAAAATACTAAATTTGGTGTTGGTTTCTTTGCTAGACCAGAAAAAGTCACAGGCAACAACAGCATAGAATTGATGTTATAAAAATAAAAAATTTGTATCAAAGGACATCATCATCAACAGATGGCACAGCAATCCACACAATGGTTAGAAACATGTGCAAGTCAGGTACCTGGTAAGGAACTAATATCAAAGAAGTCTAACTCAGCAGCAGCAACAACAACAAAAACAAATATGCTAGGAGCAAAGAGTTGAATATATACTACTCTAAAGATGATGTAAAAATGACCAAAAAGTACTTGTAAATTATTTTAGATTCATTAGGATGGCAATTATTAAGGGGTGGGACTGAGAGTGTAGCTTAGTGGTAGAGTACAACTCCATGGTACAATGTGTGCCTCATATGTAAGAAGCTGTGAGTTTCCTTACACAGGACCAAAACAAAACAAAACGAAACCCATGAAGAACATGATGGTGAGCATACAAAGATATCAGAATTGTTTTACATTGCAAATGTTTAATCATACAGTCATTATATGGCAGTTCCTCAAAAATTAAAAATAGAATGACCATATGACTCAGTAAACCCACTTATACGCAAAAGACAGAAGGCATGGACCGAAACTTTTATATAACCATATTCATAGCAGCTATTCACAGCAGCTAAAAAGTAGAAACAATCTATGTATTCATGAACAGGTGAATGGATAAAGAAAATGTACTTCTTTTGCATATATATGTATGTGTGCACAGGTGCATAGGCACACAAGTGCTTGCATGTATGTAGGTATATACCTAGACGTCAGAGGTTGACATTGGGTACCTTCTTAATCATTTTGAATCTTATTTTTTGAGATGAGGACTCTCACTGAATCTGGATCTCATCAATTCAGCTAGATTATATGGCCAACAAACTTGAAAAATCCTTCTGTGTTTGCTTTCCCAGTGCTGGGATAACAGGTGCACCTGAATTTTTACATGGAAAATGTGCTGGAGATCTGAACTCAAGTTCTCATGCTTACACAGCAAGCACTTTACTGACAGTGCTATTCCTCCAGTCCCTCAAATGTATCTATAGTGCATTATTTAGCACTATTATAGTGTTATTTAGCAATAAATATGAATTTCTTATATATGCTTCTTGCTACAACATGGATGAACTTTGAAGACATACTAAATAAAATAAGCCAGACAGAAAAGGGTAAGCATTGCATGACTCCACTTATACAAGGTACTTACAGCTATCAAGTTTATGGAGATAAAAGAACAGTAGTGCTGGAGAGACGGCTCAGCCATTAAGATAACTTAATGTTCTTCCAAATGACCCAAGTTCAGTTCCCAGCATCTATGTTGGGCAGTTCAAAACTACCAGTTATTCTATCCATAGGTGACCCAGTGCTCTCTTCTGGATTTCATGGGTACATATACAAAAGTGGCATGCATTCTCACAGACAAACCCAAAACTAAGACTTTTAAACTACAAAAATTTAAAAGTAGAACAAAGGGCAAATAAAGGGTACAGAGTTTTAGTTCGGGAAGATGAAAAAGTTAAGTGATAATGTGCTGGTACTTAGTATCACTAAACAGTATGGTAAAAATGATTAAAGTTAGTTTTGTCTTTCTTATCACAATTAAAAAATGTGATAAACCTTTAAAAAGTTTTCAGTTACATCTTAAAATACATAAAATACAAGTCACAAGCTCTAAAAACCTTACTTAAATGCATACTTAAGGAATTAGTCAACCTTGGTCAATTCCAACTTACCATCTAGGAAATACCCCATTTTCCAAACTTGTTGTTTGGCTACGTCGCCAGCGTCTCTGGTAGCTGCTAGCACAACTTCGGGTAAGTGAAGAATTTGGGGAGGGGAATGGGGTGATGAGCAAGCTGCTCAAAGATGCTGTTAAGTTAGAAGAACGTGCAATTATTAGTCAATGATTAAACATGGTGACAAGTTTCTGTTTAACAGATTGAAGAATAGAGTAAACCAAATCTTTTGTTTCAGCAGTTTTTCTAAACTTTCCATTTACACAAGTACTTGGAGTAAAGCCTCAAAGGAGAAAAGCCATTCATTTAAACTATATTTACAAGAGACTTTTAGACAATCATTTTTGGCACTGTACAACCCAGAAAAAAATGCTACTGTAACAAGCTATCACTTAAGTCACTCTAAATGTTCACTAACTTGGATGAACCCTCATCATTTGTAAAGGAAACCTGATGTCATTAGAACTCATTGCAGATGGGTTTTAAGAAGAAAGAACAATTAAAATTAAGTCATTCAAATGGGTCATTTACAGTACTCATGGATTACTCCTGCACAGAATTTTCAAGTCTAACACTTTTTAATAAGTCTTAAGAGTCAAAAAACAGCAGAAACTACACAAGACTCTCTGGAGCAGTCTAAGATGGCAGACACATAACAGTAGACTCAATTTGTACAGTATATAAATGCCTCAAGGCATCTTGTTGTACATGAAAAATGAGTACAATTTTATCTGAAAACTTTAATATTTTCTTGCTTTAAAGTGCTATGTTTATTACTTTAAATTATGTATATGTGTGTGTCTGTCTGTGTCAGCGTATACGCATAAGAAGGTGTCAGAGAAGACTAGAGGATCAAATCTGCAGTTCCAGAAAGTTGTGAGCCACCTGACAAGGGTGCTGGGAACCAAACTTGGGTCCTTTGCAAGAGCAGTATGCACTCTTAACCACTGAACCATCTCTCTAGTCACTTATATGTAAATTTTTAATTTTTTCAGAAAAAAAAAACCCCAAAATTCCTGATACAAGAGAAGACTAAAACCTAGAACAAATAGAAACAATGGTTAAGTACTAAAAGAAACAGACTTTATATTCTCAACAACAAATACAATTCAATTAGAAAAGAATGATGAGGGTATAAAGATTAAGGCACTTCCTATCAGAATAGTGTTTTTAGATCCAACTGTCCATCAAAATCAGCTGAACTTTTTATCTTGTTTTTCAAATATTTTGTACTGAATCAGTCTTTGAGAATAGAACTCATGCATCTGAACTTTTTATCTTTGAAAGTTCCTAAAGATCAAAACCCAGGATAAAGTAAAGATTGCAGTTTATACTCAAACTGAATCACAATAAAGTAAAGGTAGGTACACAACAAGACAAGGCCTACCATAAAGTATGGGAATCAAATTTACAATGTCTTATAAATAGATTGCAAGTCTAAGATGAGGACTCTTCTTATGAATGGTTTGGAACCCCAACATATACTTCCAGTTTTAACTGAAGATGCCTTTACCTGGCTACCTCCTCTTTATTTTTTAAGACACAATTCAAGAAGTCCTGCCTCTATAATACATCCCTGGTAATTGCCCCTTGCCCAGGGTAAGCTAGGTATCTTTCTTTCTTTCTTTCTTTTTTTGAGCACAAATCTATCACTGATTGCACAGACGATTTTTTTCTGTTTTATCACTATACTACTTAACAGCAAGCAGATGTAAGCTGATTGGGCTTTTCTACTTATTTTTGTTTTTGTTTTTTTGAGACATGGTTTCTCTGTGTAGCCCTGGCTGTCCTGGAATTAACTTTGTACACCAGGCTGGCCTCGAACTCACAGAGATCCGCCCTGTGTCTGCCTCCCAAGTGCTGGGATTAAAGGCATGCACCACCACCACCCAGCTAGCTAATAATGTTTTAAATAAATTTATGATTTTTGTATTAGGCCACACCAGTAACTATCCTTGACCACATGTGGCCACCAGGTCACAGGTTGGAAATGTTTGATAGGGCATACCACACCAAACACACTTTATAGTCAACATTTAAAATATCAAGTTTAAGAGACTTCTTCCTATCCTTTTCTACAATCCTGTGTGAAATGTCAATATGAACAAACTAGACACAGAATTAGACAATATAGACAGAGATAAAAATAAAATCAATGCCAGATAACAAGAACCTAAAAAAAAAAAAAAAAAAAAAAAAAGAAAGAAAAGCAGGGTTAGTTTGTAAACCTGACATTACCGGAGCGTGCTATGCCACTGTCTCTGTCCTCATTCGGTTCTCTTCCCGGCATGTCCATTGGGTTGCTGTGAACTACAAATCAAGACAAACGGTCAGTCATAAACTATATTATTATTAAGGTGGATGTTGCTCCTTTTAAATCTCAAACTAGATCATGCTTCATCTCATTGCATTCCTTTTTCAATAGCATGGCACCAACCCAACACTAGGAGCTATCATTCAGTTGAACAAGCTTTCAGATCCATCTGAAGATTTACCATGTGATGCAAAACTATCCAAGACATAGAATCCAGGAGTGACTAAAATTAATACATTTAGAACATAACCAAACATAGATGTTCATACTATTAATGAAAAAGTTAGTTACTGAGGCTAAGTGACAACTCTAGTTTACTGATAATATCCATAACAATGTTTAAACATAATAAAGAAGAATTTAAAGCACTGTAATAAATCATTTGATAAATTTGTTTAAATAGTACAACACCAATTTTGTTTAAAAACAGGCAGGAGGGCCAAGGGTGTAAACTAGTGATAGAACACTGGCCTAGATCACATATAAGGCCCTGGATGTGGGCCATTGCACTGGAAAAACAATGAAGTAAAAAACAAAAGTAAGTATAAGGTGCTGGCAGGATAGCTTATATATTTTTTAAAAACTTGCTTTATATTCACATAATTTTCTAGGACAAATATGTATTGCTCATATTTACCATTTACATGTAAAATAAGTTCTAATTAAAACAAGAAATGGGATAGGAGGGTGTGGTGACAATACCCGTAATCCTACCACTCAGAAGATTTAGGTAGGAAGATTTCAAATTCAAGGCCAGCCAGGCCTATGTAGAGGAGATTGAAAATAATAAACAACAATGAATACATCTGTAGACTGCTAATTTCTACTAGAAAATGATAATACAAGACGAGCATGCAATGTGTGAAAAAGTGGAAAAGAACTGTGTTCCTGCATATATAAGCAAAGCACACCCTTTGTAACAATGTAATGATCTGACTAATTATGCTCACATGCCTTTTATGTAGTTTTAGAACAGTGCTTGTTCATCTAAATCTTAGCTCCAAGAAAAGTTGTCCTTAGGGAAGAGTGTAGATCAGAAATTTTGCAACAATTATAAAGATCGGATTATTTCCAGCAATTGGTGAATTACAATACAAAAACTACTTAGCCATGGAAACAAGATAGCTTAACATTAACATTTCCAAGGGGACAGTCTAACTACTAATCTAACTACACACTAAATTTTTCTTGAAGAGTCTAAAGTTTAAAATTATTATGGCATACTGAAGAAAGAAATGAACTGAAATTTCATAAAACATCAATCCTGTCGATTACACATTTTGTGAAAACTTTAGGAACATACCAAGTGGAAAACAGTAAGTTCCTATACTTTGTAAGCAATGCTTTCTTAAACACAACCTCCCAACTTCATTCTCTACACTCTCTTGTTTCCACAGCTTAACTAGAGATTCTAGTCACTAGGGCACAACAACTAATCTACCCACACAGCACATGGCAAACCTGCAAAGAAAGAGGCGCTCCTGATCAGGCGGAGCGGACCCTGCTCAGAGAATGCCCGCCTGGGGCTGCAGAACTGTGAAAGACCTATATGGCAAAAATGTAAAATACACATGAAAGAGACCTGTTAGAGAAGCCACATTGAGTCAGGAAAATAAGGCGAAGTAAGGCAACACAGGAGCAGACCAAGGAGTAAAGCACAGGAACTTTTATCCAAAGCAAGAACAATTCAAGAAGTCACATTCCTCATTTAAAATAAGTATACTTCACCTTTTAGTCATGGTTTATGTCAAAAAATAGTTTCATGCCTATTTATGAATAAATCCATTTATAACAACAGAAATAAGCTTCTGTTGCAAAAGGCAGAACTATTTCAAGTGTTCAACCCTAACATAAAACATTTTAACCACTCAAAAAGGCAACAGTATCTATATAATTTAATGTTTGCCAAAAAAAAAAACCCTTGTTTTTAAAAGCCAGGGTTTTTTTTTTTTTTTTTTTTTTTTTTTTTTTTAAGGTTTCTCTGTGTAGTAGTCCTAGCTGTCCTGGAACTAGCTCTTGTAGACCAGGCTGGTCTCGAACTCACAGAGATCCGCCTGCCTCTGCCTCCCAAGTGCTGGGATTAAAGGCGTGCGCCACCACCGCCCGGCTTAAAAGCCAGTTTTTAAGACTTCAATATTCTCCTGCAAATGTGGTTAAGAAGACTATGTTACTGTACTTAGCAATAGAACATAGCAAATCTATCAAGAAATTTTATTGACAAATAAGCACAAAAAGTGCTAGCCCAGTGAAAAGCTACAAAGTAACAGAAGAAATTGATAGTTTTAGAACTATGGTTAGCCACTATGAAAACAGGAGACACAGTACAGCCTATAAGGGCAAGACTCCCAAAAGTACCAAACACAACCACAAAGAAATGACAGCAGTCTGAATACTTAAAAAAGGGCATAAAAGCCGGGCGGTGGTGGCACACGCCTTTAATCCCAGCACTCGGGAGGCAGAGGCAGGCGGATCTCTGGGAGTTCGAGGCCAGCCTGGTCTACAAGAGCTAGTTCCGGGATAGGCACCAAAAGCTACAGAGAAACCCTGTCTCGAAAAACCAAAAAAAAAAAAAAAAAGTTTAAAAAACTAACTTAAACTTATTGCTACTTCATAACTGTAATTTTGCTACTATCACGAACTGTAATGGAAATATCTGTGTTTTCCAATAGCCTTATGCAACCCTGGTGAAAGGGTCATTCAAACGCTCAGGAGTTGTGATCCACAAGTAGAGAACCACTGGTCTAAGTAATGTAGGAGTTGAATACCTAGAACAGGTGGCTTTCTGCTTTAAATAGCATCTGTGTTTCTCAAATTGCTGATATTTTTTTTCTGCAACAGAAATTTCTGTAATTATAATGCAGCAACCCTTCCATTTCTCAATGGTCAATTCTTTCTTCAATGTTCTCTAGCTATTTCAAAATTTAACGTCTTTAAACTCCTTCCTCACCCACATTTCTTTTTTTTTTTTTTTTTTTTTTTTTTTGAGACAGGGTTTCTCCGTAGCTTTTTGGTTCCTGTCCTGGAACTAGCTCTTGTAGACCAGGCTGGCCTAGAACCCACAGAGATCCACCTGCCTCTGCCTCCCGAGTGTTGGGATTAAAGGCGTGCGCCACCACAGCCCGGCTCACCCACATTTCTTCACATGTGACTGTTTACACGGGCATAGATGCAGAGCACACACAGAGCTTCCAGACTGAAATTGTTCTTTTATTTTCAAACCACCTTCAAAGTTACTCAAATTCTTATCTATCTTTGCCTGCTTCCTACCTAAATGAAATAGGTAACATTTAAATCTTATGATGCTAGTAACTTAAGTATTCTGAGAAGTTCCTTCTTATCTTCTTAAGTTAATTTTAAGTCAGTTAGTGCCCCAACACAACACTTTCCTCAAAAACCTCTCTCAACTATCATATTTATTTTTAATTTCATTCTCTCAATGTCTTTAGTTTTTCCATAAATACCTACATGTAGTCAAATCTCATGTTTCCTCAATATATATCTATTCCTACAGTTATTCAGCTTTTAAAATGTAGTTGAAGGACAAATGGAGGTCCCTAAGACCCTTTCAGGAAGTAGTGAGGTCTTCCATTTTCATATAACTTATCTATCTACAGGAGGTGAGATTTTCTTGACATATTTTAATCCCAACTGCTTAACTAGACCCATTCTCATTATAGACATTCTTTAGTACATATAAATCAGATCTGATGTTGTTGGATTCTGAACAACTTTCTGTTGAAGTCTCAAGAATGTATCTAAAATATTTCCAACTGTGATTTTAAAATCCACTAAAATTTGTACACAGCTCTACTATTACCCAAAACAAGCTCCCAGCCAATATACGGAGGATACAAACTCCAGATCTATTTCTGACAACTAGATCTTACTCAAAACTTCCTCCTTGTCTGGCCAAACCTTTCCTCCTATTGCAGGCTGGGGTATTGGTACTTAATCTTTTGTATTTTTTTTCTCCTTTACTTGGAGTCAGACATGCATCATGATCTATGGTTCCATGGCTTTCCCACATCCCTCATTTTCTTTTGCATAGTCATTTCAAGTAATAAAATTTTTGCATAGTTAATCCTGTCATGGCACTTGCTTTAAAAAACAAATGACAAAACTAGTATATCCTCGTTGGTATCTGGCTGCATAGAACATGAACATGAATTTATTGCTGTGGCCCACAGTGCCCTTTGCCAGCTTCTCTTGCTCAATTCTTTCTTTTCTCCTTCATTTTTTTTTAATTTTTGAGACTATATCTCAATTACAGCATTTTCGTCTTCCCTTCCTTTCCTCCAAACCCTCCCACATACTCTTACCCTCAATTCTTCTCATTTCCTTTACCTCTACTATGTGCCCAGTCACCTGAACTTATTTGCATGCTTTTATGATGGTGTGTCCTTCCCTCCAGGATATACTACTACTTCTTCCTAGGTACTTCCTTCCCTAACTATATAAATAATTCTTCAAGTAAAGGTGTCTTATTCTCAAGGAAATCTTCCACAATTCTCCAAGATAAAATCCATGTTTATATTTTAATCACAATCTTGTATATACTAAAGCATACTATGGTTGTATTATTTGTCACATTGCTCACTAACTACAAATCCACCAAGGCAAAAACCGTGTTAGCTTACCACTGCCTCTTCAGGGTCTACAAGAGTGCTTGTTATATTATGGATGATTAAAAAACACTTGAGCTGGGCAGTGGTGGCACACGCCTTTAATCCCAGCACTCGGAAGGCAGAGGCAGGCGGATCTCTGTGAGTTCAAGGCCAGCCTGGTCTAGTTCCAGGACAAGAACCAAAAGCTACGGAGAAAATTTAAAAAAACAAACAAACAAAAAAAAAAAAAAACACTTGATAAGTTAAGTGGAAACATAAACAAAGCCAGAAATAGGTCTCAACTATCCTTAATTCACAGTTAACAGTGTGGAAATATAAGCCATACATTATTTTTTTCTTAAATAAGCAACAAGGGCACTTAGCCACTCCTCCAACTCTTTTTTTAAAATGATTAATCTAACTTTATTTTATGTGCATTGGTGTGAAGGTGTCAGATCTTGTGGAACTGCATTTTCAGACAGTTGTGAGCCGCCATGTGGGTGCTGGGAATTGAACCCAGGTCCTCTGGAAGAGCAGTCAGTGCTCTTAACCGCTGAGCCATCTCTCCAGCCCCAAGCCATGCATTATTTAAAGCCCGTAGCTTGATTAAATGGAATAAATTTCTCCTCTATAGGGGTAGAGAGATGGCTCAGAGGTTAAGAGCATTGCCTGCTCTTCCAAAGGTCCTGAGTTCATTTCCCAGCAACCACATGGTGGCTCACAACCATCTGTTATGAGGTCTGGTGCCCTCTTCTGGCCTTCAGGCATAACGCAGAAAGAATATTGTATACATAATAAATAAATAAATATTTTTTAAAAATTCTCCTCTATATTTGAACGGAAAGGTCAAATATATCTAGTCTCCACATATAAAAAATTTATTTTTATATCAATTCATTTTTACTATTAAATCACTTTCTTTTTTCTGTCTTTTTGTCTCTTTCTTTTTCTTTTTTCTTTTCTGGCTTTTCAATACTGGGTTTCTCTGTGTAACCCTGGCTGCTCTGGACTCACTCTATAAACCAGGCTGGCCTCGAACTCACAGAGATTCACCTGCCTCTGCCTCCCAAGTGTGAGGAATATGCACTACCACTGCCCCACAAAAATAAATCACTTTCAATAAGCCCGTAGAGTTTTTAAATAATTAAATTATTTTTAAGAAGACATTTCTTTGCTGCAGTTTTACCCCTCTAGAATCAGTGATTAAAATCAAGTGAGTTTGGAAGAACTTTTCCTATAAGCTGATCTACATTATAAAATTGGCCTTACACTAAGACTAATCCACAGGAGCTGCTTAGTAGCATCTCAATTGAATAAACATACATTTAAAACATAAAATTTTCTATGGGCTACATAGTAAGTGCCAGGGCAGCTGGAACTACACAATGAAATCATATCTCAAAAAAAGGAAAAAAAAAACCCCATCTAAATAAAAGTTTTTACTAAATAAGGGTTACTCTCTTATATTATGCATCAGAAATATGATCAAGCAGCAATTTAGCTGTGCTTTCCAGACAAGAAATTGCAGACATACTATGTCATTTTAAAATGTACTATACATTGTGAACCATAATTAACTAAATTAATCTATTATTCCAATCAGCGTCTTAAGAATCATCATTTGACTATCTGATCATATAAACCACAGTTCAAAAAAAGGAGCACCATTTTATTTTATTTTATTTTTTTTTTTCGAGACAGGGTTTCTCTGTGGCTTTGGAGCCTGTCC
>NC_022014.1:44246811-44249261 GCF_000317375.1 Microtus ochrogaster
CTCGAACTCACAGAGATCCACCTGGCTCTGCCTCCCGAGTGCTGGGATTAAAGGCGTGCGCCACCATCGCCCGGCAGGAGCACCATTTTAAAATGACTTTTAGGTTAGAGAAGGGAGAGGGATAGTTATTCCCCACTAAAATATTTCAGAAAGCTGATAATGGCTTTCAATATCAATAACTTAGCCTTCCAAAGACACAATAAATTTAAAAACAAAACCAATGAAGACAAATTAAACATGCAGAAGTTCTTTTCTCAGATACAATAGGAGTATTACCTTAAAATATAAGAAAAATATTTTCCAAATAAGATAAAGGTTATATATGTAAAATTTAACAACCTTCCCATTTACACCATCAGAAGTTCTCTGGTTACACAAGAAATCTATATAATTAAGAAGTGACTTCAAATACTTTTATACTGTTAACATTTTTTAACTTTAAAAATCAAAATAAAAAAACCTACCTATATTTCCAAGGAGTCCATTAATAACTGTGCTGCTATCAGCCTTTAATGTATTACTGTCCTGATTGATGAATTCAAGACTGTCTTGCAGTCTACAAAGGAAAGAAAAAGCAAAGAAATTCCAAACACATTTTAAATTTTAATAGTAATACTTCACACATCCCAATGAAATTTTAAGTACAAAACTTCTTGAAATATTATAGGCATAGGGGACTACTCGAAATAAGGAGGAAAATAGGGGCTAAATATGAATAAAATTTAGTGAAAAGAAAATATCACTATGAAATCTATTCTTTATATATTTTTTGCTAAGAAAATTAAAACCCTTCTAAAGTTAAAACTATCACTGTTAGTACTTGAAGTATAAACTACGATGATAATTGTACAATCACTTAAACCATCAGTTAGTAAGCTTTTCCTGAAGGCCACATCCAGATGCTGCACCTTTTAAAAATAAAGTTTCACAGGAGGACAGTTCCTGTTTTTCATTTCCATGTTGTTTAAGGCTGCTTTAATGCTACAATGACAACAGTAAGAAACTAGAACATACTATACAGCTAATAAAATACAAATTTTTATCATCTGGTTCTTTCCAAAGTAAATTGTTGACACTGATACACATCACAAACAAGGTTTCCCTCATATTTTGGACTAAAAATATTTTCTAAACATCTGGTATTGGTAATGGTCAAAGGAGCAATTTCAGATGAGGAAGGGAATAGAGGAAGGGAAAGAGAGCAGCAGGAACACCAATTAAATAATCATACATTAAAAGTGTTATATATTACTTTCATTCTCTTTGAGAATAACAAAAGTAAAATTACTATGCTTTCAGCAGGAAGTAACTTTTCCATAAATTTTAAGAATTAAAATCAGTGATTTTTTTTTATTTCTACTTCGTTATTAAATTTAAAAAGTTGGCATTTTGGCAACATCGTTTTTTCAAGTACTCACAATATTTTGAAAATCCTACCTTTTCCTTTCTTCCTAAAAAAAGTTAAAAATAAGCTACAGATAGTAAAAGCTTCTAATTAATAAAACCCCTCAAAACAAAAGTCTTTCAAAGTTCAAAAGAATTTCTCTAGAGTAGTTTTTCTACTGCTTCCCACTCATTTAGACTTTGTATTTCCTCAGTATTCAAGCTAGTCAGTGTTCTGATTTGGCCTCTACATAATCCCACTAACCTCACCATAAACTCTAACTTGGTACTTTCCTTACTAGTGTTCTAATACATAGCCTCTTATCCCCCAAAGAAGGACTAATCTAGTTTCAGCTTCATTATTCTAGTGTAGGCACAAACAGCTTATGATATCCCTGTACCTATTATATATGTGTGGAGTGGGTGAACGAGTCTGATTTAATAGTGATAGGCCCCTCAAGTCTGCAGTGCTCTGCAAACTGAAGGATGTGAAGGTACGACTGTTAACACAGAAGAGTAGACTGAAAAACAGCACACTAGTCTATGATGAAAATGCATTCAACATTTTGCTTCCAGATACACCTTCTAGAAAACTACAGAAAAAGAAATCATATCTATATGTTCAATTGTATTAAGAAAGGGTGTAATCTAGCCTTCATAAACTTTCAAATTTGGGTAAGATACAAACTATATGTACTATAATTTTAAAAGCCATTTTAATGTTTATTCTTGTATATTTTAAATATTAAATATCAATCACACCCTACATCCATAAGCACTTACGTATTGAGACTTCCACAGATACTGCTTCCAGTCCGGGCAGTGAAAACTTTGCTAAGCATGAGCTGTGGAGGTGAGCTATGAAAGACAACAAAATGTCAGAAAGAGATTAAAAGTAAAATACAAAAAAAAAGTAAAATACAAAAAAAAGTAAAATACAATAATGTTTTTCATTCACTGTAAAAAAAACACTTTGTGGGGCTGGAGAGATGGCTCAGTGGTTAAGAGCATTGCCTGCTCTTCCAAAGGTCCTGAGTTCAATTCCCAGCAACCACATGGTGGCTCAC
>NC_022014.1:44249361-44272053 GCF_000317375.1 Microtus ochrogaster
CATGCACACAGACAGAATATTGTATACATAATAAATAAATAAATATTTAAAAAAAAAAAAAAAAACACTTTGTAAGTTACATGGATTTCATGACATCATCACAAAGACTAAGAAGGAACACTAAAACCATGACATAATAAGCTGGGCATCTGACATGCTCAATCTAAGAAATCTAAGAAATCCTTTCATCTTCAAAAAAACCTGAATATCTACAACGAGTATAACATAAGAAGAACTGAACTCCCTCACCGGATCTGATGAATTTTTAAGGTAGATCCTTTGTAGCTCATTGCTACTGAGCCAAACATCATTTCACCAAGCATATTGGCATCAGAAGAACACCGAGAACCCTAAATAAAAATTAAAAACAATAAATAAAATTAAAGAATTAAAAGCCTTATAATGATTTCACATATTAATTTTCTTTATAAAATAGAAATCTGTTTTTCTAATAATTAAAATTATTAAAATTCTGTATTATATAAACTTCTGTAATTTGTTCTTCATCACATGGTTTCTTATATCTAACCATATCATTAAACAGAAATTCCACTCATTTTTAAATCTGCACAGATATTGGTTAAGTATAGTAATATCTAAATCCTAATAGTGGAGATATCAAGGCAGGAATATCTCAAGTTTGAATCCAAGTGGGTACTTTGGGAGACTGACTCATTTAAGGATGGAAGAGAGGGAAAAAGAAGGAGGTTAAGAGTTGTACATTATTTGATTATATAAAAACACCATACTTCAGGGCTGGAGAAATGACTCAATACTTAAGACCATTTGACGTTCTGGCAGAGGACCTGGGTTTGCTTCCCAAAACCTACACAAAAGTCATAACCACCTGTAACTTCAGTTTCAAGAAACACACTCCATCTTCTGGCCTCCCTACTAGGCACATGTATAGTGCATATACATAAACATGGCGAAACACTTATACACATAAAACAAAAATCTTAAAAAAAAATACCATATTTCATCAGGTCAGACTAGTTAACAAGGAGTATTTAGCTCGCTTCGAGGACTTTGCTACTAAAAGTAATGCTGAAATAAACTCTTTTACAGCTAGCCATGCATTATTTGTGAGTGTATGTGGGTGGGTGTATATACTACATGTGAGTGGAGGTCAGAGAACAGCTTGCAGGAGTTGGTTCTCTTCTGCATACTACCACATAGGTACTAAGGACTGAATTTAGGTTGTGAAACTTGGCCACCAGTACCTTTACCTGCTAAGCTATATTGCTAAAACAAAATCAACTTTTTAACCATGTCTTACACACATATATAACATTTATCCAGTAAGCAAATAAGGGTAGAGTCAACAGTATAATTTTTACTACTTCCATTATGGCAAAGAAGCATCCATAAGTGGAGCAATTTTTAACTATCATGAATTTTAAAAAATACATAGTTTATAGACTTAATGAGACTCATAAACACAGAAAAACAATTCTAAAATAATATGTAAAAAAGATCAAAGTCAAATTACCTTGAAAAGAGAACAAGAAAACTGAAGTTATCACACATCCAGATTTCAAAATATACTACCAATCTATAGTAATCAATACAGTATGATAGAGATTAACAATATATGGGATCAGATCCAGAAATAAATGTACACCAATACAGTCAACTGATCCTCAACATGGATACTAGGCTGATAAAACAGGAAAAGGAAAGTCTTTGCTGCTGGGAAGGCTGGATATTCATATGCAAAAAATAAAAATAGACTCTTATAGTATATATAATAACCAATTCAAAGTGAATTAAAGAATTAAATGGGAAAAGAATGGGCAAAGAAAATGGGGTATATACACATGCAGTGAAATATATTTAGGCCTGAGAGACATATTTTGGAGTATAAAGTAGCATAGTTAAAACTTTAAAAAATTTAAAATTATCATCATTTTTTTTTTAGTGTGTTTTGCCTGCAGGTACATCTGTGCACCACATAAATGCATGGTGCCCTTGGAGACCAGAACAGAACACCAGATCCCCTGTGATTAGAGTTACACTACATTTTTAAGTCTTAGGAATTGAACCCAAATCCTCTAGAAGAGAACATGTTTTCTGAACAACTTAGCCATCTTTTTAGGCCTCCATAGATGAATCTTAATAACAGCAGCATGTTAACTAGAACAAGATAATCACAGAAAGATAAGCATTGCATATACTTCCATTTATCTAAAGTATCAAAGAAAGTAAAATTCATGGAACCAAAGAACAGAATTGGTAGTTACCAGGGCAAAGGAGAAAGAAAAAGTTAAAAATCAATGAGCTTCAATTAAGAAATTGGAATGAATTCTTGATATCTGCTGCACATCAAAACATCTATCTGTAGTCAAGAACAAAGCACTGTGTACCAAAAGTTTAGTTAAGAAAAATATTTTGATCCCAGTACTCAGGAGACAAAGGAAAATGGATCTCTGTGAGTTCCAGGCTAGCAAAAAATACATAGTAAGATCTGTCTCAGAAAAAAAAGGAAAGATTTACAATATCAAAATGTCTTCTTTCTCAAAGAACTCTTAATTATTATTGATCTAACTTTTGTCACCATAATTATAAAATCATTTAAAAAAACAAAATTTATTTAGTTAGTATTTATATACCATGGAAAATATCACTAATTACAAAGTACTCTCTACCTAATTTTTAAAAATTTAGCTGGTGGTGTATGCCTTTAATCCCAGCACTTGGGACACAGAGATAGACCGACTCTGGGATTTTGAGGTCTTTATATTTTATAAAGCAAGTTCCCAGACTAGTCAAAGCTATACAATGAGACCCTGTCTTAAAAAAATTATTATATTATTATTGATATGTATGTGTGTGGTTGTGTATGGATATGTTATGCCACAGCACAAAGGTAGAGGTCACAGATCAACATTTGTGAGTCAATTCTTTCCTTCCATTATGTGGGTCCTGGGGAGGGAACCTGGGATGAACAGCAAGTACCTGTACCTGCTGAGCCATTTCATCAGCTCTCTTTACTTAATTTTCAAAACCCATTTTTGTCCAAGACATCAGTGTGGCTAACTGAAAGGAATTCCATCTCATACTCTCAGTTAAAAACAGACAATACTCTCACAGATGTAAGATTGGCTTAATGGTAGCAATTTTGAAGTAGCAATTTTCAGAACTACCCACTGACATGCACTTTAAAGAACTGGTTAATGAAATTCATATGCAAATCACTAGAAAAGGAGCTGCTATTCTTTGGGCAATAGAACACATTATCTCTGATGAATCTGAAAGAAAAAGAAACCCTGGACTTTTTCTGAGGATATCTTCAAGACAACAAATCCCATGTATCACATGACTCCAGACTGGTCATGTGAAGAAAATAATTTATAGTCTGTAAATAAGTCTAATAGTCTAATCCTCATTTACAGTTGGAGTTATTGAAGTTATAGTCTGATTAATTTATTAAATAACTGCATCAGTTAAGCATTCTATGAAGATAATCCAATAAAATCATGTAATTTGATATTAAAATTCTTTGTCTGATATAATATACACCAAAAGGTTAATGTGAATATTAGATACTGTTATATATTTTCATGTGGAACAATCTATAATAAAAATCACTAAATTAAAAAAGTGTGCTATCACTGCTACCTTTTGTATGCTTTATTTAAAGGGTCTATTTACTCCTGGAAAGTAATTTAAAGATAATGTTCTAGTTACTGGAGATCATATTTTATTTATCACATCAAGTATAATTGAAACCTTTTACTTAAAAGTGTATTTTGTGGGATTCTGACACAAAATGAGATTAATATCACTACTTTTTGGATCTCTACAATATTGGTCAGTTTTCTATTTATTTTTAATCACATAATATATACAGAAAAGACAATCATATACAGCTTAAGAAATTAGAAAACCTCTCAAATTACTCAAATTTCCTGAGTTATAAAGGTTCTATATGGCAAAGTACTGTTTGGCATTTGTTAAGGTTCTGTGCCTAAGGTGAAGGAAAACCAAGAGTGTAACTGTGAATTAATCCGAACATGCAGATCTGAGTAACTTCAGAATCCTTTTACACACTGCCTTAACAATGGATATAAGGATAAATTTCTACCCAAGTGCAGCCATCTCTTACAAACACAATGAACAAGATTCTATTTTAGCACCACTAAATACAAAATATGTTTTATTTGTACAAGTTTGGGATGACATAAATTCAAAGTAGATGATATGAACTTAGCATGAAACTATGTCAATCTTATTTCACATAGTAAGCTCATATACAAATTCTATGTAGTTACTGGTTGTTTAGCCTAAGGAATAAAAAATCCAGTTATTTCTGAAAAACAATGAGGTGTGTTTAATCCTTGTAATTACACTTTAATTTTCTACTATGAACAAACTTTATTGGTTTTTATTTGATAATTTAATAATAAAAAGGGAAAAATAAATTATTCTGGGTACTCAATAATATGAATTGAGGTAAAGATGGAAAAAATACCCGCTACCAATACCACAGATTTCTGTATTTCCCCATCTAAGGTTTTCAAATTAATAAAACTTAATTGTTTAATGAATTTAACCATCTCTACAGCTACAATGCAGGCACCAGGAAGGTACAATCTAGTTGATATTATAACTCTGGTCCTTAGGAAGGTGATTAAAATGATTTATAAATGACTAAATGAGTGATCTTACCTGGTACTTGGGACACTGGTCTTTTACATCAGAAGATAAAGTGATAGAGCTATCCAAAGAGGAAGAACTATCTCCTCCTGGTTTCAGCTGACAGCACTTTCCAAAGACCTTGACTTGAGCATCATTACAGAGTTTCTGAAACACAGAGGATACCCTCATTCATAGTCCAATACATTTTTTTTACCATAGATAAACTTAAAAGCAATATGTAAAGAAAAGAAACACCTTGGAAAAAATAAGAATGAGATAACTGAAAATAATGCAACTTTAATGTAATATATTTTTCTCTATTTCCTCTAGTACTATTTGGAGCACATTTTTCTCTCACCAACATTACCAAACCACAGAAATTTTCTTTATTATATGGCCAAAACAATATTCATTAATTGCAACTTAGTAATCTATTAATGGTAGGCTTGGAAACATGGCTCAGCGATTAAGAGCACTGCCTGCTCTTCCAAAGGTCCTGAGTTCAATTCCCAGCAACCACATGGTGGCTCACAACCATCTGTAATGAGATCTGGTGCCCTCTTGAGGAATAAACCTGATCAATCATCCTTATCAACTTAAGACCATGAAACCCTATATGGACAAGTTCAACAGAACGGCCATATACGGGCATCCATGCATGCTTCAGCAATGCCATGCACAAATTTCATTTTTCTATTTCAATTTATAATGGAGATTTTCAAATTATTTACTTTCAAAACTTTTATGTTCTTGCCGGGCGGTGGTGGCGCACGCCTTTAATCCCAGCACTCGGGAGGCAGAGGCAGGCGGATCTCTGTGAGTTCGAGACCAGCCTGGTCTACAGAGCTAGTTCCAGGACAGGCTCCAAAGCCACAGAGAAACCCTGTCTCGAAAAACCAAAAAAAAAAAAAAAACTTTTATGTTCTTATAGGTTATTGAGAATGTTAAAGGACTTTTGTTGAAGAGTTATATCTATTCATTATTTTATATTAGAAACTAAAGCTGAGAAAGTTTTAAATGTCTAATTAAATATAACAATAACATGTTACAAGTTAACAAACAGTAGTGTTATAAAAAACTAACCATATGTAGTAAGGAGAAATGTAAAATTCACTTACATTTTATTATAGATACCTTTTGGGTTTGAAAAGGGCACTTCAAGGCCTGAGATCAGAGGCATGTGCACAGTAAGCAAATATTCTACCACTGGGCTACAACCCCATCCCCATGTCTAAACTTCTGAAATTAAATGTATTTATGTGAAGAACAGATAAAGAATACATTCTAAATTTAGATGATTGTGCTATCAATGAAAGATTCACTTCTTTTCTAAACAAAAGATTTACATATATATATTTGTGTTTGGCCTGCATGTATGTTTATACACCATCCATGTGCCTGGTGCCCACAGAGTCAGAAGGTGGTGTTGAATTCCCCAGAACTGTAATTAAGGATGGTTGTAAAGTGTTGGGAACTAAACCCTGATCCTCTGCAAAAGCAGCAAGAGCTTTCAACTATGGAACCATCTTCTAATCCCAGGACTCATTTCTTTTACTTTACTCCTCCTCTTCCATCCCCACTGAACCCTGGAGCCTTCTTTGCTCACAACTAACAAAGCTGCAATTCATTTAGGTATGCGATATCACTAAAGAGTACTCCATGTTTTATCAGTCTCAAGTATGCTCATTTTTCCATGTACAGGACCTCGGATTTCCAGAAGTAGCAATCAGGATGAAACTGCAACTTTCTGAGGAGTAACTATTCTATAGTTACATTATCACCAAAGGCACTTAACAACTTCCACATCATCTGCAACTAAATATTTCAAATAAAATGAAAAGGGGCATTAGAGCTTTTGAGTACATATATTGAGTTCAAATTCTATGAACAGGTTATTTGAGTTATTAAATCTTAGTTTGCCACCTGTGGAATAGGAAGAGAAACCATAATGACACAGAATTTCTAATTATAATAGTCTAGAGCCAGACGGTGGTGGCGCACGCCTTTAATTCCAGCACTTGGGAGGCAGAGGCAGGCAGATCTCTGTGAGTTCGAGACCAGTCTGGTCTACAGAGCTAGTTCCAGGACAGGCTCCAAAGCCACAGAGAAACCCTGTCTCGAAAAAACAAACAAACAAACGAACAAAAAAAAAACAAAAACAAAAAACATAATAGTCTAGAAAACTAACTTAAACTTAACTAATGTTATAAGTAAGAAACTAACATAACTGAAGTCAAGGATTTCACCAGACACTTTTATTTATATTATTTCATTTAAATGCTTGTTAATACCATTTAGTATTGATATCTTTGGCCATATCTTCTTTTTAAAATTCTTCTCTTATATTTAAATTTCAACCAAAGTTTCCCTTTCCTATACTCATCCTAGTGCACCCCACCTCCTCTCTCCCCCAGATCAATTCCTCCTCCATTTGCCTTCAGAACAGAGTAGGCCTCCCAAAGACATCATCATGTCATTGGCTATATCTTAATAATCTTATAACTTATTAATAAATTGTTGCCAATAAAATCCTAGACCCTATTAGGGAAGATACAACATACTTTGGTTACAAGATACAGAGAAATCAATTTGGGAATTGACCTAAAAACTTCCTCCCTACTGGCTAGTTTTCATATTGAAGAAGTTTTCAAATGCAGGCCACTGTGGAGGAAGGTGGTATCACCCAGCAGTGTACCTTGAATGCTACAATACTGACCTGATGGGCAATATGTGCTCATTGGTACAAAAGTGACATAAAAATTACAGGGATAACCAATTGCTTTCTGATTAGATTTGAAGCCTGTCTTAAGAAAATTCGTAGCTAGTACTATAAACCTGGTCAAAAGCTTCAGAAGATCTGGCACTGCTGGGAAACTACTACTTTTGTTTTGCTAAATGAGCACGTTATCAAAGCACTTTTTAAATATTTGTACTTATGCCCACAGAGTAGTGATGCTGTCATCTCTGTTCAGAAAGGCTTGTTTTTAAGCCAGCTATTTGGTGTACACCGTTAATTCCAGGACTCAGGAGGAAAAGACAGGCAGATCCTTGAGTTTTAGGTCAGCCTGGTTTAAGGTCAGCCTGGTCTTTAGAATGAGTTCCAGGCTAAAAAGAGAAACCCAGTTTTAATGGGGAGGGGAAGCATCTTTTTGCAGTGGCACCAGTTAAAGCGGAAATTTGTAACTGGTGGAAGTGGTGAGAGAAAGTGGAAGTTGAATGCTCTGTCATAATTGAGATGTTTATGTCATACCCTCTCCAAGACCTAGGGAACATTATAGAAGAGAGAGTGGAAAGAATTTAAGAGGCAGAGGTTGATAGGGGTTGGGGTGAAATGTTACAGAACACTATCTTTTGGACATGATATGGTCACAGCATTCTTAAACTCATAGCAGCTGACAAGACTAGGCCTGTCAACATCTTGTCATAGACTGGAGAGGGACCTATAAGGCCCTACTTGTTCCTGAGGACCTACAGGCACTTAAAGGTGGTGGAGGCAGAGACTCTTTTCTTTTCATCAAGACAGGGTTTCTATTTGTTGTCCTAGCTGCCCTAGAACTTGCTCTGTAGACTACATTGGCCTTTCAACCCTAATGAAACTCATCAGGTCACAAACACATAAATGATGAAGAGTAGGGAGACAAACTGAGAAATGGGTGGTATGGTAGTTTGAATGTAATTGACTCTCATAAGCTCAGGGAGTGGCACTATTAGGAGGTGTGGCCTTGTTGGAGGAAATATGTCAGTGTGGGGGGGGGCAGCCTTTGTTGCCTATGCTCAAACTATGCCTAGTTCAGACCCCTGTGAGACAAAATGTAAGAATTCTCAGTTTCTTCTCCAGCACCATGTCTACCTGCACCCTGCCTTGCTTCCTGCCATGATGATAATAGACTAAATCTTTGAACTATAAACAAGTCACCCCAATTAAATGTTTTCCTTTATAAGGGTTGCTATGAATATGGTGTCTCTTCACAACAATAGAACCCTAACAAAGACAGATGGGAACCAGTGGGAGTGGGAGAAATACAGGATATTGAAAAGGAGAAGAGGGTTGAACAATAAGTGCATAGCATTAGAGGAATAAGGCCAACAGACATATTATTATTGGAACATTCAAAGAAAGAGACAAAGATACTCCATGGAAAGATCACTAGAAAGGAGAAACTAAGAAGATATAGAGAGAAACACTAAAAACAGATGCCAAAGATAGACTAACAGACAAAGAAACATTAGCAAACACTGAGAAGCAATAAAGAAGGAACATACAGTGAAGGACTGTGGGGTATGAATACCATGAATCCCTGATTGGATGGTATTAGGAGGTCTGGTTTTGGAATGTTCTTTGGTTATAAGGGGTAGCATATCACAAACAGGAACAGTACCCATACAGAAACAATTTCAGAGTGCTCTTAACCTTGTTTCTAAGTCAACAGTTTGTAATCTGGGAGATAACCTGATAAAAAGCAAACATCCCAGCATTCTATCCTGGCCTTCTAGTCTGTATTGTTTTGTTATTCTGCCTGAAAAAAAAGACACATAGAGAGAAAGTTAAACATTATTTTGTTAGGATCAAACAAAATGCTCAGTTGATATAAGAACTGGCTACTCATTCTCTGAATCCATATGATGGGAGGGGTGACTCCTGAAACATGTCATCAGACTTCCAAATGCAATAAAATAAAATGTAAAAAATTTTTAAAATTTTGTTGATGTTGGGTAGTGAATCTTTATGAATATATGTAGGCAAATAAAAAATGTCACAAAAAAAGATATGAGCAGGAAAGAATAATGAAGCACTAGTTTAGAAAGGATGGGCAGGAAGATTTGGAAAACAGTGTAAGTCAAGAAGTACAGAGCAGCCGGGCAGTGGTGGCGCATGCCTTTAATCCCAGCACTCGGGAGACAGAAGCAGGCGGATCTCTGTGAGTTCGAGGCCAGCCTGGTCTATAAGCGTTAGTTCCAGGACAGGAACCAAAAAGCTACAGAGAAACCCTGTCTCGAAAAAAAAAAAAAAAGTACAGAGCAAGTTAATTTTTAAAAAAAAGTGAAGAATAAGTGCATAATGAGCAACATTAATCAAGATAAACTAAGAGGTGCCAGACAATGTAATGTAGTAGAACACAGACACAAAGAAAACCTCAGTAAATGTTGAAATAAAAAAGCAAGAGTATTATTAATTAATGTTAATCTATCAAATTTAGCAAACTTTTGTTGAGCTTTATAGTAGCCTATAAACAAAGAAGTGCTCATGAACATATTCTTTTATTTTATTGATTTTTAATGACCTCTACACTTTTCTCTGCTCCCCTTCCTGCCTCTCCCCTCCCCTTCAACCTTCTCCCAAGGTCCCCTTGCTCCCAATATATTCAGGAGATTTTGTCTTTTTGTACTTCCCATGTAGATTAAATATATGTATGTCTCTCTTAGGATCCTCATTGTTGTCTATATTCTCTGGGATTGTGATTTATAGGCTGGTTTCTTTGCTTTATGTTTAAAAACCACTTATGAGTGAATACATGTGATAATTATCTTTCCAGGTCTGGGTTACCTCCACTCAATATGATGTTAGCTAGCTCCATGTATTCGCCTGCAAAATACAAGCTGTTGTTATTTTTTTCTTCTCTGTAGTACTCTATTGTGTAAATGTAACACATTTTCTTTATCCATTCTTCGGTAGAGGGGCATTTGGGTTCTTTTCAGGTTCTGGCTATCACAAAAAATGCTGTTATCATGTCCTTGTGGCACAATTGAGCATCCTTTGGATATATACCCAAAAGTGATATTACTGCATCTTGAGGAAGGTTGTTTCCTAATTTTCTGAGAAATCGTCACACTGATATTCTAAGGGTCTATACCAGCTTGCACTTTCACCAGCAATGCAGGAGTGTTCCCTTTACTTCTCAACCTCTCCAGCATAAGTTGTCATCAGAATTTTTGATCTTGGCCATTCTTACTGGTGTGAAATGAAATCTCAAGGGTTGTTTTGCTTTGCATTTCTCTGATGACTAAGGATGTTGAGCATTTTCTTAATTGTCTTTAAGCCATTTTAGATTCCTCTGTTGAGAGTTCTCTGTTTAGGTCTGTACTCCATTTTTTTTATTGGATTATGTGTTCTTTGGGTGTCCAATTTTTTGAGTTCTATGTATATTTTGGTGATCAGATCTCTGTCTGATGTGGGGTTAGTGAAAATCTTTTCCCATTCTGTAGGCTGTCGTTTTGTCTTGCTGACCATGTCCTTTGCTTTATAGAAGCTTTTCACTTTGAGAAGGTCCCATTTATTAATTGTCTCTCAGTGTCTGTGCTGCTGGGGTCATATTTAGGAAGTGGTCTCCTGTGCCAATGCGTTCAAGTGTATTTACCACTTTCTTTTCTATAAGGTTCAGTGTGGTTGGCTTTATGTTGAGGTCTTTGATCCATTTGGAATTGAGTTTTGTGCATGGTGATAGATATCGGTCTATTTTCACTCTTCTACATGTTGAAATCCAGTTATGCCGCACCATTTCTTAAATATGTTTCTTTTTCCCATTTGATATTTTTTGTTTCTTTGTCAAAAAACAAGTGTGTTCACAATGTGTGGATTAATATTCGGGTCTTCAATTCAGTTCCATTGGTCCTCCTGTCTGTTCTTATGCCAATACAGGCTGTTTTCAGTAATATAGCTCTGTAGCAGAGTTTGAAGTCAGGGATTGTGATACCTCCTGAAGTTCTTTTATTGTATAGGACTATTTTGGCTATCCTGGGTTTTCTGCTTTTCCATATGAAGCTGAGTACCGTTCTTTCAAGTTTGTGAAGAATTTTGCTGGGATTTTGATGGGCACTGAATCTGTAGATTGCTTTTGGTAAGACTGCCATTTTTACTCTATTAATTCTACCTACCCAAAAGCAAGGGAGATCTTTCCACTTTCTGGTGTATTCTTCAATTTTTTTCTTCAAAGATTTAAAGTTCTTGTCATACAAATCTTCCACTTGTTTGGTTAGAGCTATTCCAAGGTATTTTATGGTATTTGTGGCTATTGTAAAGGGTGATATTTCTCTGATTTCTTATCAGCCCGCTTATCATCTGTGTATAGGAGGGCTACTGATTTTTTTGAGTTAATCTTGTATCCTGTTACATTACTGAAAGTGTTTATAAGTTGTAGAGGTTCCTTGGTAGAATTTTTGGGGTTGCTTATGTAAACTATCATATTATCAGCAAATAGTGAGAGTATGACTTCTTCTTTTCTGATTTGTAGGTCTCCTTTTCTTGTCTTATTGCTCTAGCTAGGACCTCAAGAACTATATTGAATAGATATGGAGAGAGTGGGCAACCTTGTCTTGTTCCTGACTTTCTTTCCATTTAGTTTGATGTTGGCTGTTGGCTTGCTGTAAATTGCCTTTATTATATTTAGGTATGTTCCTTGTAACCCTGCTCTTTCCAAGACCTTTATCATGAAGGGATGTTGTATTTTGTTGAAAGCTTTTTCAGCATCTAATGAGATGATCATGTGGTAAGAGTGGAGTATTGAAGTCTCCCACTATTAGTGTGTGGGGTTTAATGTATGATTTAAGCTTTAGAAGTGGTTCTTTTACATATGAGGGTACCCTTGTATTTGGAGCACAGATGTTCAGTATTGAGATTTCCTCTTGATAGATTTTTTTCCTGTCACTAATTTTTATGAAATGTCCTTCTTTGTCTCTTTTGATTGATTTTAGTTTGAAGTTTATTTTATTATATATTAGGATAACTACACCAGCTTGTTTCTTAGGTCCATTTGATTGGTATATTTTTCCCCAACCCCTTATTCTGAGGCAATGTCTGTCTTTGAAATTGAGGTGTGTTTCTTGTATGCAGAAGAAGGATGGATTCTGTTTTTGTATCCAATCTACTAGCCTGTGTCTTTTTAGAGGTGTGTTGAGTCCATTTATATTAAGGGATATTAATGACCAGTGATTGCTAACTCCTGTTAATTTAGTTTTCACTGTTGTCAATGTTAATTTGTGTGTTTTTCCCTTCTTTGGGATTTGCTATGTTTTTGTTGATGTAGCTAACTTCCTTGGGTTGGAGTTTTCCTTATAGTATTTTGTGTAGGGGTTGTTTTGTGGCTAGGTATTGTTTAAATCTGGTTTTGTCATAGAATATCTTGTTTTGTCCTTCTATGGTGATTGAAAGTTTTGCTGGGTATAACAGTCTGGACTGGCATCCGTGGTCTTTTAATGTCTGCATTAACATTTGACCAACCTTCTGGCTTTCACTGTCTCCAGTGAGAAGTCAGGTGTAATTCTCATAGGTCTGCCTTTATATGTTACTTGGCCTTTTTCCTTTGCAGCTCTTAATATTCTTTCTTTACTCTGTATGTTTGGTGTTTTGATTATTATGTGGCAAGGGACCTTTTTTTTTTTTTTGGATCCAATCTGTTTGGTGTTTTGTATGTTTCTTGTATCTTCATAGGCATATCTTTCTTTAAGTTGGGAAAGTTTTTTCTATGATTTTGTTATATTTTCTGTGCTTTTGAGTTGAACTTCTTCTTCTATACCTATTATTCTTAGGTTTGGTCTTTTCATGGTATCTCATACTTCCTGGATATTTTGGGTTAAGCTTTTGTTAGATTTAGTATTTTCTTTAACTGATGAGTCTATTTTCTCTATTGTATCTTCAGCACTTGAGATTCTCTCTTCCATCTCTTGTATTCTGCTGTTCACGCTTGCATTTGTGGTTTCTGATCATTTTCTCATGATTTCTGTTTCTATAATTTCCTTGGCTTGTGTTTTCTTTATTGTATTTATTTCAGTTTTCAAGTCTTGAATAGTTTCTTTCATATGTTTGATTGCTTTTTCTTGGTTTTCTTTAAGGGATTTGCTGATGTCTTCTAATTTTTTGTTTGACTTTTCCTCCATTTCTTTGAGGGAATTTCTCACTTCCTCTTTAAGAGCTTCAAGCATTCTCCTGAAGTTATTTATTTACTTGGTCATTTTCTTCTGCTTCATCTATATTTGGTTGTTCAAGTGTTGCTGTTGTAGGATCTCTAAATTTTACTGGTGTCGTGTTGTTCTTTATGATGTTGCTTGTGTTCTTACCTTGTCTACTCATCTTTTCCTCTAATTGGTGTGGCTGGGGCTGTCTGTGATTCTGGTGATTAATCTTCTAGGTCCCAGTGAATCCAAGGCTCAGATGGTTGTTCCTCATGGTATAGTCAGTGCCATGGTTCTATTTACCCCACTGGTCACTCTGTGTTCCTGGAAGACGCTCAGCACTCCCAGGCTATGCTCTGCTCCTGTAGAATTTGCTGTCTCAGGCCTACTCTGGCTTAGGTTGTTGGGTCAGACATCTTTCTGTAAACGTCCCTGGTCTGGATCCACTCCTGCAGAGGTCCCTGGCTTGGAGTTGGTCCTGCAAAAGTCTCTGGCTCTATTCTACTCCCTCGGAGGTCCCAGAGTCAGTTGTGCCCAGACCTGCAGAGGACCTGCTTCAGGCCTACTCCCTCAGAGGTCCCACATTCATGCCTAGACCTGCAGAGATCTCTGGTTCCTGCCTCCACCCTCGGAGGTCCCAGACTCATGACCAGACCCGCAGAGGTCCTGACTCAGGCCTATGTCCTCGGAGGTCCTACACTCACGCACAGATCCACAGGGGTCCTGGCTCAGGTCTATTCCCTCAAAGGTCCCAGATTCATGCAGTTTCTGGCTCTGGTCCACTCTCTCAGCGGTTGCTCCCCTAACCTGCTCCTGTGGAGTTTGCTGTCTCGGGTCTGCTCTAGCTTGGGCTGCTGGCTCAGTCTTGCCTCAGCAAATGTCCCTGGTCTGGATCCACTCCCATTTCCATAGAGATGGCCGGCTCAGGCCCCCTTCAGCCTAGGTAGCTGGCTCAGTCCCGCAGGCCTGCTCTGGCCTACATCGCTGGCCCCAGTCCTGCCTCCGCAAATGACCCTGGTCTGGATCCCCTCCTACTCCTGTGGAGCTCACTGTGCCAGGCCCACTCCAGTCCAGGTAACTGGCTCAGTCCTGCTCTTTTGGAGTTCGCTGCTTCAGACCTGCTCTGGCCTAGGTCACTGGCTCAGTCTCGCTCCTATGAAGTTCACTGCTTCAGTCCTACTCTGGCCCAGGTCGCTGGCTCAATTCTACTCCTGTGAAATTTGTTGCTTCAGGCCTGTTCTGGATCAGGTTGCTCTCATGACCATATTTATAGTTGTTCTTAGATTTCAAAGGTCTTGATCATCTCCATCTCAAAGACTCTGAGGAATCTTACTACTTCAGTTATTCAAACTAAAAAGGTAGATTTATCAAACTTTTTCTTCTCCCCATCACCATATCTAACTACTCTTCATAAGGTAGACAAGGTGACATTTTAAAATTTGAGTTTGATATCTTCAGTGATTTCCCTCTGTACTTAGGATATAAGTATCCAAACATCTAAGACAGAAACTCATAAGGCCCTGAATACTATGCCCTCTACCTACCTTCACCACCAGCTATGTTGTATATTATTTGTTATCACTCCAGCCAAGGTGGGGTTCTTTTAATTCCTCAAATTGCCAAACTCCCAAATCATACTGCAGACTTTTCATCAGCTGTTACTATTATTTCTTCACATTTCAGCTTTTATTTTACTTTTTCAGTAAGGCAGACTGTCACTCAAATTGATGGAAACTTGGTTCAGTACTACTGGCATCTTATTAAGTATTCTTCAAGCTTTCTTCACTGTACTTTCACAATTTAGAATAATGTGTAGATTACTTTTTTGAGTATCTACATGCCCTAATAGGCTATCTATTTGTGGAAACTAAGAGAACACACAGGCTGGTAAATCTCCAAGTACTTAGTATTTTATAAACCCTTGGGTAACTTGTACAAAAGCTCCTTTTCATCAAATTACAAAGTAGGAGAAAAGGAATAAACAATCTAAACAAAGCACAATCTCCAAAAGGTCAAAAATTCTTACTGATTAGGTACAATACTATAAAACCTAGCAATGAAAAAAGAGACTAACACCTATTTGTAAATGCTAAAGAAACACTTGTAAATAAGACAACAGATCAGGATAGACATATTCCATGTTTTTCAGAAGGCAAAAATCTCAAATTAACCCAATTCTTTAAAAAAAAAGTAATTATCAATAAAAAGTTCTATTGGTAGGAAAAAACTTTCTCCAAAGTATTTTGTTTTCAGTTGATTATTTGAATGTTCATAGAAAGTGGCAACCTAAGGTGTGGAAGAAACCCATTCTAGGCCCAGGGCACTTTTTCTTTATATCTTAAGGTGTAATGGCAGTAGCCAACACTAAGCTCTCTTGGCCAATCAAATAAATGCCTTATTGCTGCTAAACTAGTAACAGTGTATTTCAAAACACGGTGTTGAAGATTTAAAGAACAGAAACAGGTTCTTGTCCCCCCTTTAGAGTAGGGAAAGTATGTTATGAGGATTGCAGACTTAATTTGCTCTATACCATCAGATAAATATCTTCCTTTCTCTACGTCTCACTTCCCTGATTGCACAATGAGGGGTCCAACCAGTTTCTCTAAAAGGCTCCCAGTAGTTCCTAGGTCAGTCACATTTAACAACACCATCATAAGGCAGTGGTTCTCAACCTTCCTAATGCTGTAACCCTTTAATAGAGTTCCTCATTTTGTGGTGACCGCAAACATGAAATTATTTTTTTTGCTACTTCATTCCTGTAATTTTCCTACTGTTATGAATTGTAATGTAAATATTGGTATTTTCTGATAGTCTTAGGTGACTCCTGTGAAAGGGTTGTTCTAGGGGTGTGACCCACAGGTTGAGAATCAATGATATCAGGAACTAAATGTCAAACAAAAACAGTTTCTGGCTAGATGACAAGTAAATGTCTTTAAAAAGGAAGGAAGGAAGGAAGGAAGGAAGGAAGGAAGGAAGGAAGGAAGGAAGGAAGGAAAAGAGAAAAGAAAAGAACAGAAAAGAAAAGAAAAACCAGGTCAGGCAGTGGTGGTGCATGCCTTTAATCCCAGTATTTACAAGGCAGAGGCAGGGGCAGGTGGATCTCTGTGAGTTTGAGGCCAGCCTGGTCTACAAGAGCTAGTTCCAGGACTGGCTCCAAAGCAACAGAGAAATCCTGTCTCAAAAAAAAACAAAACAAAATAAAAATAAAAAGAGAGAGAGACACCATGTAGCTGCTGAAGGAGAAAGACTCTAGAACACTATGATAAGTCACAGCCTCATGGCAATACATGGATAAATAGAAAATGGGTTAGTTTAAGATGTAAGAGCTAGCTAAAAATACACCTGTGATGGGGGAAGAGTCTTCTGTTTTGTGTTAATTTCATTGGTTAAATAAAGAGACTGCCTTGGCCCTTTAATAGAACAGAAAATTAGGGTAGGTGGAGTAGAAGACAGAATGCTGGGAGAAAGAAGTCGAGTCAGTCAGTGGCCATGATTCTCCCACCAGACACAGAGGCAGGTTAAGATCTTCCCTGGTAAGCCACCTCGTGGTGCTACACACATTATTAGAAATGGGTTAAAGCAAGATGTGCGAGTTAGCCAGTAAGAGGCTAAAACTAATGGGCCAAGCAGTGTTTAAAAGAATACAGTTTCCGTGTAATTATTTTGGGACATAAGCTAGCCAGGCGGCTGGGAGCCAGACTGAACACAGCTCACCACAGCTTCTTATTACACACCTGAGCCATTGGCCAAATAGTATTGTAAAAATAAAATTAAAAAAAAAGACCCCATGGAGTGTACCCTAAGTTAAATCAGATATTTGTTGGTTACTACCACAAGCTTGTATCTATAGACAGGACACCACTGTAGATCAAAGGGTTTGTAGCCAGGTTGGTGTTTACATTTCTCCTTTGGGCGCATGCAGCATACCTTCCTGTAACAAAGATGCTAGCACACAAAGGTTAAGATTCTACGTAGGCACCAGCATAACTTTTCTAGGTTCAGTAAGTAGTATAGATGTTATTTTCAGCAATAGGGCCTTGTCATCAGTTTGTAAAGAGCAACCTATAGTCTTGGCAACAGCCTGGGTTGTTTGGGGTTCCTATGGGACCCCTTTGATCAACAATTCAATTAGATGTAATCCATTCCCAGTACTGGAAGCTTCATTTGGTGACAAGAGATGTCCAATTGGGGCTCTATCTCCCTCATTATATATGTATATATTTTTGGAAACTTCCACTGTATTGGGTTTTCATATGACCCATACCTAACACTGCTTGGATGACAAAGAACCTGGGATTTCATAGGGTAAAACCAAATACTACTATTGTTCTAAATGAACACAGCAATAAAATGACTCCCAATGACATTCTGCTATATTCATAGATCAGTGCTTTCCTCCTGCAGCAAACGTGAAAAAATACAGAGACCCACAACCAGACATGCAGTGAGTTAGATATCTTGGACAACTAAGCCACAAATGGGTCTCTCTATCAAAGTACTCCCTCAGAGCTCAAGGAACTCTGCAGAAGATGAGGCAGAAAGATCATAAAAGCCAGAGGGGATAGAGAACATAAAGGGGAAAAAAAGTACTCTAAATAAACAGGATCAACACACATATGAATTTACAGAAACTGAGACAGCATGCACAGAGTCTACATGGGTCTGTACGATGCAGATGAACCATGGGATCCTAAAGCTAAAAGGAGAAGTAGAAATGTCCCTATCCTTAAACCAGAAGCTAACTACAATTGATAACTACTTGCAAACAGAAATTTAGTTTTCTCCAAGGGAGTCTCAAGGGGAAGTTAATGACTTTTGAGGATAGGATACATGCCCAGCAGTAGATGGATAACAGAAAATGAACTCAATGGCATGCATCTTTAGAGGTTCCTTGCCTCCTAATGCCATGTCATGGCTTTTTAAAAAAATCTTATCCCAATCCCTACCCTACAGGTCCTTTGCATATATATTATAGCTTCCAGTTTAATGATTTTATGGAATTTCTGAGTGTGAGATTAAGTGGGTCTCTGCATCTATATCTGTTTCTTGTGCCTTTTCTTGAGCTCTTTTCCTTTATTTGTTTTGTCCAATGTGTTAGTTTTTGTTTTATTTTCTTATTTTACAATCTCTGAGAAGCTTGTTCTTTTCTAACAAGAGACAGAAAGGGTCTGGATGGAAAGGGAAGTGGGTAGGAATTGGAAAGAAGTACAGGGAGGAGAAAATGTAATCAGGACATAGGAGGAAAAAGCTAACTTTCAATAAAAGGAAAAATAGAGAAAAAAATCTCAAAATTGGGACTCTGAATTTTAAACAGGCTAGAGATATTTTAGGCTAACAAAGTTACCATAGTTGAAATTATACTAATTCTTTCTTGAATTATTAAAATACCCAAGATTAGATTTCAAATAAATGAATAGTAATACTCACTGATACTGATGTGTCCTCATTTTTTCTCTTAATACTGGAATCAAACAAGACATTTCTCCCTCGTCTTTCACAGTCTTGATATACAATCAGTCGAATCTGGCTTGGGTCAAACTCTGGCAAGGGCCAACTGGAGAAAAAAAAAAAAGATCCTCTTTAGTTACTTTAATAAATACTTCATATATATTCTTATAACTAAAAAACTTATCGGATAGACCCAGAAGCTACATTATTACTGAAGGACATTCACCTACCTGATGTTTATATAGAATGTCACTATTTGGTTCAAAGTGTTAAAAAGTTACATAGGCATGACTTTTAGATTAAAAGTAAAAATACAAATAAATAAATAAAAAACAATTGGCTACTATCAACATGTGTCAGATAAGATATAGCCAATATATATAAAAGGTTACTTAATAAATATATGTAAGCACAAATTACTAATAAAAATAAATATGCTGATCTCATGGAGAGATGACATAAGGTTAACTAATATGTTAAGTTGCTTTTTCTGCAATACAAAAGTATAAAAATAGAAACAGTTTTGCTGTAGGTCAAAACAGGGATATATTTTGAGTAAAACGGGCACACAAAATGTTATTGAATTTTCACGTTAATAAAAGTTAAAACCTGGCAAGATTCTGTCTAAGAATACCTAATATTTAAAATTCTAGAAAAGATAAGTAGGTAGTACTCTAGTCACTTGGTGTCCTCTTTCAGTGTACTCAATAATGAAGGGGAGGGAGAAGAGAAAGAAGGGAGGGAAGAGGAGAAAACCTGACAGCTCCAAAGTTTGGAGCACGGTTATCTCAGAGTAAAGAAACATGAAAGTACACCAGGAAGGGAACATACCAGATGGATCAGGGCAGTTAATGTCTATCAAGATAATGTTGAAGTACTTTTTTCACTTCACAACACATATTTGGAAAAAAATACCGCATTTGTTTTTAGGACCTTTATTTGTGCATTAAGTGTCACAATTTTAAAGATTAATGTCTCTGTTGGAAACTGAAGGAAGTCCGACACTACACATCAAGCTAAAGCAGCCTTTAGACAACAATGGCTTGCATTACACAGGAGTGTACTTTAAAACTTTGACAGAGCAGACCAACATAGGTTGAAAATCAAGAAGTGGCTTCATGGAACCAACAAAGACATGTCTCAAGGAAGGAGTACAATGGCAGTAACTGAAGAGCATTCACCAGTTTTGGAACTGTCATTGGTGATCATCATGACCAGGAAAGTTCTAAGGAGTAAAGAGAACAGAAGTCAGATTGCACAGGACTGAAGAAAAAAAAGTCAACTGTCAAGAAAAGAAGGGAGTTGAGAATTAAGAGTGGGTGATAGGTGCATATTTTGTTACTAAGAAAGGAAATATGTGAACATGTTTACCTTCCGATGCAGTTTGAGGTGAAGAGGAAATTACAGACCTTTGAGGAACTGGTGGAGTGAATACTGTTTAAAGAATTAGCTCAAGAACTGGCTTCTCATTCTCCGCCTTTGTCTAGTATCACGTTCAGAACAAAAGTAACTCTTGCATTAGAGTTAAAAGAGAGGAGAGTAAAAAGGAGCATGTTGGGAGGAAATTATGTTGATCAGGAACAGTAAGACTTCTGCGCAATACTGTATTCCTACACATAATTAACAGTTACAAGAATATAACTGGCCACAAACTGCAAAGGTGATTTTTTTTTTTCTCTAAAGCTCTCAAAGTGCTTGAATTTGAATCAGGCAGAGACAAGGAAAAGAATTTTCAAAGATAACTGGGTAAAAAGGAAAGGGAACCCTGATAATGGAACAGAAACTACAAGAATACAGCTAAAACAATGAATACTGGAACCTAAATTAGGAAAATAGTGAGACTATGAGGCTAGGAGAAGAAATGAAGGCATAACAGTCAAAGCACTTAGAAAGGAGTGAGGAGGAAGATCAGAACAGACATATCACCAGAGAGGAAGAAAAAGCTCACAGTGTAGAGCTTAGAAAGGTCAAGGAAGACAAGGAAAGCAGCAGGTACATAGAACCAAATGTTGCGGGAAGGCTTAACTTCATAAAGACTAAGCCACCTGATGGTTTAGCCATTTGGTGGGCTTGGTTCTCTTGCTAGAACAGCATTAGGGGAGAGAGAGGGTAGTTAAGTAACAGCAGACAGGAGAGACTGAGAAGAAGGGCAGCAAGATGGAAGATTATAAGCAGTTTCCCTGTCAAAGAGGATGACACAGAAACTGAGGATGCTATAACTGCCCATTTAAACTGAGTGGTTTTGAATATAGTCAGGAAGAAACTGGAATTATCTTGAAGCAAGACTAATGCTCACCCTCGGCAGCCAGAAGTGAGATTATGAGGCTTTTCTCTTAAAAGATAAAGATAAACAGATATGAAATGTTCAGGAATGTATAAAGGGGAAACAAACATATTTAAGGTTTATGTTTCTAAATTAAGGAAAGGAACAGGACAAGAATTTAAAGGTAGCAAGAGAAAACAGGAAAAATCAATGTTCTAGAAAAGTTAGAACAGAATATACTACCAAGAAAGTCCCTGATGAACTGTAGAATATATTAAATGAGATCAAGGAAAAATGATCTACAAATGAAAATTGCTACATATGGATTTGCAAGGTTGAAAAAATAAAATAGTTATTTAAATTTGATCATTTATTTAATCTGAAAAGTACACATTCTCAGAAGTGGATATGAGTTGGGTGGCCTGAACTAGGGCATAGGACTTAAGATACAAAAATTTAATAAAAATGATCAAAATAGGAGAAAGTGCTAACCGTACCAAAGGTACAATTAGACAGAATACCCAGCTGAGTCACAAGTTTGAGGTCAGCCCACTACAAAATGAGATCCGATAAAAAAAAATGATAATAAAAGTGACAGCAAGAAAGGAGCGATCTGTATTTCACTATCATGGGAAAATGTGGCCAGAATGGCCCTGATTGAAGCAAAGAACGTTAAATGTCAGTGGTTTCCTCTGATTGCCCAGACACTGTCACCGCTGTTCCCAACCTTCTTTACCATAATAGAAGTTGGTGTAAATTCTGAAATCTGTTAATACAGAAAATCATTTTTTTAAAAAACCATGCTTTGCTGGGTGGTGGTGGTGCACGCCTTTAATCCCAGCATTAGGGAGGCAGAGGCAGGTGATCTCTGTGAGTTCGAGGTCAGCCTGGTCTACAGGAGCTAGTTCCAGGACAGGCTCCAAAGCCACAGAGAAACCCTGTCTTGAAAAACAAACAAACAAACAAAAACCTATGCCAAAAGATAACTGATTAATTCCAGCACTTGGGAAGCAGAGGCAGGTGGATCTCTGTGAGTTTGAAGACAGCTTGGTCTACAGACCGAGTTCCAGGACAGTCAGAGCTACACAGAGAAACCTTCCTCCTCAAAAAAACACAACAAAAACAAACAAAAAATATACCTTTATAAAATAAATAACATCCCCAAAGAGGATCAAATCATTAATATAAAAATAATATGATTAAGAATATGAAATTTAGGGTCAGAACAGGAAAGTCTCAGGAAAAGCAGATTTGACTGGCTAATAATCAGGATAAACACTCAGCCAATATTAGTTTCTATCTTCTAGCCTCTGTACCTTGTTAAGAAAGCCAATTTCATAAAAATTTTTTATTTCTCCAGGTAAGTTTCGGAAATGAAGTAACTTTTTGGAGACTGTAGTTTACTCACCCTTCTCTTTTCCTCTGTACTTTTTATGTCCTTTCTTTCTTTCTTT
>NC_022014.1:44272153-44314916 GCF_000317375.1 Microtus ochrogaster
CCAGGCTGGTCTCGAACTCACAGAGATCCGCCTGCCTCTGCCTCCCGAGTGCTGGGATTAAAGGCGTGCACCACCACCGCCCGGCTTTATGTCCTTTCATAACCCTGTTCCTTTTTACACTTGACAAGGACTTTTTAAAGAGAAAGATTTTTGGCTCCACTAGTGGTCAGATTTCTTAAGTTCTTTAGCAAAGAAGCAACGGTTAGCCCAGTTATCAGTTTAGAAACTCTACCACACTCAGGAACATTTTCACTGTCAGATTCTATGCTAGGCTGAACCAACAAAGTACACGACAACCTAGAACACAGAAATATCAAAACTAATGCTTACAGACTATTACTTTTGCCCAGGAGCTTTCTTAAAACTAGCCTTACAAAGAATAAAGAAAAAAAACGTGATTAACAGAAAAAAGGGTGGGTCAATTCTATAGTTTTCTCAAATAGTAGCAGCCACACAGCACATAAAAGCTGCTTGTTTTCCTGATTCTTACAGACCTTGCATTATTATCAGAAACTGTACATCAAAGAAATGTTTAGTAGGGTATAGTAGCTCACACCTACAATCCCAGAACTTTGGAGATTGAGACAAATAGACTGCCAAGAATTTGGTACAACCTGAGCTACATAATGAGTTCTAGGCTAGCCTGCAATACAGAATGAGATTCTGTCTCTGAAAAAGAAACAAAGCTACATATATCTATGTCAGTCGGTTGAGTGCTTGCATGAAGCCCTGGGTTCAATCTTCAGCACGTTATAAGTCCAGTAAAGTAGCCTATGCTTGTAATAATAAGACTCTAGAGGCGGACAATTGGAAATTAAAGGTCATTTTCCCTAGGTTCAAGGACAGTCTGAAATACAGAAGACCTAATGATGATGTCAAAATAAAGATGATGAAGACAAAGAAAAGCACCAGAGAAAATGTTTAAAAAGTTGATTATGTAAACAGTAGAAATCCCTATTACATTGACACAAATACCTAAGTACTACAAAAAAAGTGGAAGAGATAAGTAATACAATAGAACCTTAAATAATTTACCTGATTTTAATCATTAATTAATTAAAATTAAAACACATTTTGTATGTTAATACCTAAAATAATGTGTTAATTTAAAATTTATTTATAAATACAATAATGTTATATACATACAAATGCATGATTTTTCAAATATCTTCAGTGTTCCTGTACAGGCACAATAAGAAAGCAAAGCACACATTTTAAAGCAAATGTATCATCAAGTTTATAACCAGATATAGGGTGATTCTGTGTTAACATACTTTAAAATAGCATCTTGAATTATGCTGTATGGTACTGGCATCCTATTTCTCTTCAGCAGTTACACTTTGCGAAATCCCTAAAAACTCCAGTCACGTACAACTGCCAAGCCAGGTTAATAATAGCAATGAACCATACTCATCTAAAACCACAAGACCGTCAGGTGACATAACAACATTGAATTTAATTCAAAAGCCTCTCGGTGCTGCAATACAAAAATGTGTAATCCTAGCAACAGGACCATGGGAGCCTTTGAAGATTTCCATGCTGATGACAAAACCAATTTTATAAAAGGCTTCATTTCTACAATTTTGCAAGTAGCATACTATCTTTTTGTTTCACTTAAGAGTGGGATTTCACAGAGGTAACTGGTACCTTTCTCTACTACAAAGTGTATGACAAAGTGAAAATCAATCTAAATATTCTTGCAAACTAAGCCCTACCTAGCAGCTTGTGCAGACCAAGAATGCCAATCATCTTCAGTGTTTTTAAGGCACTTCTGTTAACTTCTGTGCAAGAGTAAAGGAGGTAGTTCTTCACTTCATGAAAGCAGAAAAATAAAAAGAAGAAAGCGTAAACAAAAAAGGAGAGAAGAGAGAGGAAAGAAGATGGGGAAGAGGAAAGGTGAGAAAGAAAAGGGAAGAACAAGAAGGGGAAGGAGAGAAGGAAAGAAGAAAAAGGTAAAAGAAAGAGAAAAAGGGAGGGGGGAAAAGGAAAGGGAGAGAGAGGGGGAAAGAGAAGGAGAAGACACCCACAAAGACTTGTCCCCAGTGCCTGTGTCCTCTGGCTAGGCCCCACCTCCTTTTCAATACCTCTCAAAATACTGTCCCACCTAGGGATCATGGCTCACAACACTGACTTTCTAGGGGTCACTATGCACAATGTTTGGCTCAGTAAGAGCTACCCTGAGCACAGGACTCAGGCAACCATAGCTATAACACAACTCTTCAATAGTTCACACCTACAGAATTCAGGATTACTTTGTAAACAAGAAAAGGTTCTGTCTCAATTTCTGTGTGCCCATATACAAAATCTTAGAAGCTATCTACTTTGCTGACCAGCAAATGGAAAATAAGCCTCATTAATCACAGCACCACCATAGTCAGTATGTAAAACTGGCTCACTAATCTCAACACTTACACTGCACTGAAGAGGACAAATCTAGCAGAAAATACTGACTTTGTAAAAAGACTGTTTACTGGTATAGCCATTTACTTACTGTTTATGAAACTTTAGCTCATTTAGTTGCTCTTCCAGAGGGAAGTATGGAGAGGGGGAAAAAGGGAAGCAAGTAAGCAAACAAACAAACCTGCCCTTGGAATTATAAACTTCAATAAAACCACCATGTTAAATTACTTGGTTACATGTTTTTTAAGTAGGGCTATGTTTTAACATTTATCAGCATGTTCTTCCACAATACTGAAGGGTAAGGGTGTGTGTGTGTGTAGTAAAATGTAGTAACACAAATACCTAATACAACAAGCTACTTACTACAATCGAAGTAAGAGACATTATGCTGAGACCAAAAACAATTACCCACCCCTAACATGGCAGAAACGTAAGAACAGGCTCTGAATCAGCAAGACTTGGATTTAAATCTTCTCTACGACATACTGACTATGGTATTAGATGCAGCTACCTAAAAAATTATTTATGTTCATTAATTAAAAATTATCATACTCAGTAGATCTACAAATAAGTCTGTTAATTTAACCAGAATGCAACAATGCTAGTTTGTCACAAATGTAATACTTCAGTATTGTATACTTTCAACCCATTGTGTTTTCCTTATAATCTATATTCTACTTTAAGAATTTATAAACAAGGGTTGGAGAGATGGCTCAAGGGTTAAAAACACTGGCTGCTCTTCCAAAAAAGCTGGGTTCAATTCCTAGCACCTACGTGGTATCTCAAAACCGATCTGTTACTCCTGTCTTGGTGAACCTGGACACCATCTTCTGGTCTCTAAAGGCACCAGACATGTGGTACCCAGACATAAAACACCCACACAAACAGAATTAAATAATAATACTAATAATATTTTTAATCAAGAAATATAAATGTTTTTTATATGAGAAGCAGTATTACTAGAGAAACTAAGAATGTTATTCTCTGATATGATTCCATAAAGAAAATGTGTGCCTAGCCAAGGAACAAGAGACAGTGTCATGAGATATGTCTGAGGCATGAGATAGTGAAGGAAGACTAATGATTTGGGATGGTCACAAAAAAAGTCTACTTTTTAAAATTGACTAATTTTGTGGTGCTGGGAATTAACCTCAGAGCTCTTTAAACATGATAGGCAAATGCCCTACCAACAGTCCATACATACCCTCGGCCCAACATTGATTCTTAATGGTATCATGGAAATTTTTTTTTTTTTTTTTTTTTTTTTTTTTTTTTTTTTTTTTTTTTTTGGTTTTTTGAGACAGGGTTTCTCTGTGGTTTTGGAGCCTGTCCTGGAACTAGCTCTTGTAGACCAGGCTGGTCTGGAACTCACAGAGATCCGCCTGCCTCTGCCTCCTAAGTGCTGGGATTAAAGGTGTGCGCCACCACCGCCCAGCGTATCATGGAAATTTAAGCTAGTAAAAAGAAAATTAAATTCAGAAGATTTTTGTTTTCCCCTTCTTCCCCTCTTACCCTCCCCCACCCCGACTTCTCTCCTCCATCCTTTCTGAGTACCACTGGCATTCAAATCTATGTTAAAAAAAACTCTTCTGAAAAAAAACACCAAATTAAAAACAAAACAACAATAACAACAAAAAAAAAAAAACCAAGAAAGATTCTAATGTTTAGTTAAGCTACAGTGAAATGTTAGTGTGTGTTTCTAGTTCCAAACTACTATAAATAAGTTAGGAGACAGCAGACAAGCCAACATAAGACCAGCTGGTACCAGAAGACAACGAGGCTGTTTTCCTGCAAACAGTTGCTTGATTGTTCATGCTATGTTTTCTGAAAACTAAACACTCTTTCCTCTGAAATTTTAAAGTTAACACATGAAGACATGACCAGGTATTCAATAGAAGATTTTAGCAGAAAGAAAACATAAACTCTCAAAGAATCTCATATACATATAACAAAACATTTTAAGTGAACTACATAATCACAATATCTTAATCAAATAGCAGAAATATGCATATACATATAACAAAACAGTAAGGGTAAGAAACAATTCATTTTTAAAAAATCCGATCTAATTAGTTAATCATATCAATTTCACACTGGACTTGTAAAATGCCTTAGGATAGTGTTACTGCTAGTTATTTCTGCTTTTTAGTTAAGTGTAGAATTTTATGCCAGTATTTAGTTGGATATATTTTTAAAATTAATGTGGAAAAATTGAATTCAGTAAATATTCAAATATAAAATAACTTTATAACTAACTTATTTCTAGAATATTACCACCAATCTAAAAATGTAACTTCTGAAGCATCTACTGAAATACACTATTTTAAGGAAACTCAAGCTCCACACTAAACAAAATAATACCTAAAACTGTCTGCTGCTATGAAGTCAGAGAAGAGACCAGTAGTTACAACAGCTAGAGGCAGACAAGAGATCTATTTAAAAGATGTGGGATGGCGTCGGAGATTTATTTAGGGCACTAAAATTGTTCTGCATCACTGGTGGGGATTAGTAACTCCATGCATCTAGACATGTATAACACTCACACAACTCTAAAAACAGCATGAGCATGCATGTTCACAACAGCACCAATCTCAAAAATCAGAGTTAGAAAGTTATATCCCAGTATTTACCAGTGACTGGGTATATACAGACTTATACAGACCATTTAGCTATAGAAAGAAGTAGAGTACTGATGCATGCTATAACACGGATGAACACTGAATATAAAGTCAGTCAAAGAAAAGTCAAGACATTAAAAGGTCACAGGATTCTATATATATGTAATATCCAAAATGAATAAATTCAGAGAGAGAATAAAAATTGGTAGTTGGCAGGGTGCTTTGTGGCGAAGAAAAAGATTAACTCCTAAATGCACAAGAAGTTTTACTTTGAATTACAGGTATGTTTTATAACTAGATAAGAAGGCCAGTTACCTAATACTGTGAATATACCAAAGGCCTCCGAACTGTTTATAGTGGTTAACTTCATGCTGCATGAATTTTGTCCATATATAAAGTAGGTATGCATTCATGGATCTTTTTCATCAGTAATCAGTTAATAATGACCTCTCCTCTGAGATCTCTACATGGCTGGATGGAAATCATCACAACCACTTAGTAAAATAATGTGGCAGAAGAGCCAGGTACTCAGGGGCAAAGGCAGAAACGTCCCCAGGTTTGGAACAATGATGAACAACTACAGTAATATATGCCTTAATACATGGGAAAAGTGTGTCTATATTTAGCATGCTTATCATTTAAGGGGTATACAAATATGTCTCTGTAAAAATTACAATATAAAAGTTAAAAAAAAACATTCCACCTGATTACCAGGTTTTATTCAAATGATAAAGCTTGAAAAGAGTTCCAGTAAATCTCTGAAATTTTAGTCACTGGCTTTTGGCTCTAACAGTTATGCCAAGGTATGAATCTCACCATTATAAAATACAGACTTATAAGCTCATGAGCTGTGAGGACAGAGACCTTGTTCCTGACACTGGAAAGAGAAGGCCAAGATGAGTAACAAATTACCTAACTGTAGAGCTGAATGATATGAAAACAAGATCACAAGACATTAAGGCAGAGGCTAGAACTCATGCCTGTAATTATCCAGAAAAAGGCATCACCTCTGTATCACACATGCAGGATCACAAAAGAGTAAAACTAAACAGACATAAATTTTAAAAGCTTAGAATTTAAAGTCAAGCCTTATGAAGGTGTGGAGTAAACTGAGCTCTCTACATACCTGTATGAAAATCATCACAACTACTTAGTTAAATGGGTGGCAGAGGAGCCAGGTACTCAGGGATAGAGACAAGGAATTTCCCCATGTTTGGGACTAGCCTGATCTAGATACTGAATTTCAGTACAGCCATGACTGACTGACTGACTATCAGTCCTGGACATATACCTATCTTATGACCTATAAATTCAATCTGAGCTAAATATTTCATCACACATGAATGTTTGTCTTCTCCCTAAAACTTATACAAAAATGTTCATAGCACTATTACTGATTATAACCCTAAACTGAAAATAATTCAAATATTTTTCATCATGAAGGTAAAGAAATTGTGATATATTCATAGAACAGAAAACTGCATTTAATTAGTCATCCCCTTAACTAGGGATGACTGTGTGCCCAGGAGACACTTGTGGGAAGACATTTTTGGTTCTGACAATTGGCTAAGACACCAGGGATGACAGTAACACCCTAAAATGTACAAACATTAAGAAAAAATCCTTTTAAATTTGCTACAAGTTTTTTATTTTAACAACAAATGGAGGCAGTTTTATCAAAAAAATATGTATGAACTGACTAATCACGTAGTCTTTCTCTTTTAATAAATAACAGCAACATATAGTTCAATATGCCAGGCATTGCTGAAAGGATGTTAAATAAATCCTTCTAACAAACTGATGAAGTCTTATTTCAATTCACAGACTAAGAAACAGAGGCAGAGAAATTTAGTTAGTTGCCATAGATTTAACCAACAAACTTAAAACCAACCTATATTCTAATTTTCTATATTGTTTCTTTATGTTGTTGTTGTTAGTATCACTGGATAAAGAGAATATTTAAGATCACAGTTCAGATAGTGATAGGGTTCTTGTGGGCGAGTCCCAAGGCAGTGAAGGGCAAGGGACACGAAGTACATATCGTTTGATCTTTTCTTTCTCTTCTTATAAAGTTACTAATGTTCAATCATGTAGCCTCCAGTCTGATGATCTTATCTAATATACTAATCACCTCCTTAAGGCCACACCTCTAAAACCACAGCTGGAATAAATTTCTATCCTTATAATTTTGCCAAATAGGGATTACAGCATGAATTTCAAAAGGGTCAAGCCATGTTCCATGTTCCGCCCCTGGTATGTCCTCAAACTGTGGGTGGCCACAACTTTAGGGGGTCAAATGACCCTTTCACAGGAGTCACTTAAGACCATAGGAAAACACAGATATTTACATTATGATTCATAACAGTAGCAAAATTACAGTTATGAAACAGCAATGAAAATAATGTTATAGTTGGGGGGTACCACAACATAAGGAACTGTATTAAAGGGTCACACTATTAGGAAGGTTAAGAACCACTGTATTATCATTGAGAAAATTATTTAATTTGAGTGCTTTGATGAGCTCCCTCATCTATAAAATGAGGCTATTTGTTTGTTTAGTTGTCTTGAGGAGTAAATTAATGAGTATAACTCTCTATGGTCCTTAAGATTCTGCCTGGCACAAATGTACTAAAAGAGTATTACAAACACTAACGGCATGGACTAGAGAGATGAACTGTTCTCCAAGAGATCTGAATTTGATTCCCAGTACCCACATTAAGCAGCTAACAACGTCCTATAACTGGAGCTTCAGCTTCCACACTCCTGGCACCTGTATTCATGTGCACATACCCCATCCCCAATATACAATTTAAAATATTTTAAGTATTCTCTTACCTTTTCTTATCTGTAGAAAAGTTTCATTTAAAAGTGTGATTATTTACCTACGCTTCACCTTTTGGGGAGGGCATGTTCATGTATTTTAAAGAAATCATTTTCAGCTTTTTTTCTTTTCTCTCTTATGCAATCATTTCTAGTTTGTTAATTTGACTCCTACAGATGAACTGGTTCTACTATCTTTGGATTTATTTTCTAGCAACATTAAATAGAACACTCAATACATGTATACATCAAATAAAAACTTTGTTTTGTTTTTTTAAGAGTTTTGTTACTTTGGGGTTTTTATGAGCAAGCACCATTACGCCCAGCTCTAAAATAATATGCAGTCTCAAATTTTTTTCATTACTTTATCTTCAACAAGTAGGAGAAGTATGTCAAAATCACCTATCCATAATAGTAAACATGTCACTTTATCCATTTTTAATGAGTTTTTTTTAGGTATAAATGCTCTCTCTGCATATATGCCAGCATGCCAGAAGAGAACATCAGATCCCACTATAGATGGTTGTGAGCCAACATGTAGTTGCTGGGAATTGAACTCAGGAAAAGCAGCCAGTGCTCTTAACCACTGAGCCGTCTCTCTAGCACCCAATTTGTTTTATATATTTCTATTTTATTTATTTTAATTCTTTTTGCTTGTTTGTTTATAGATAAGTTCTCTCTATGTATCCCTGATGGTCCTGGAACTCAGAGACATCCTCTTGCCTCTATTTCCAGATTAAGGCATGGGCCACTACACTAGATCTGTGTAGTTCTAAAACATGTTATAATTGACTAGCAGATAAAATCGTATTCACCATAAGTAACTTTTTTGTTGTTTTCTTCGAGACAGAGTTTCTTTGTGTAGCCTTGGCTGTCCTGGGCCAGGCTGGCCTCAAACTCACACAGCTTCACCTGCCTCTGTCTCTGCCTCTACCTCCCAAGTGCTGGGATTAAAGGTGTGCATCACCACTGCCTGGCTAGTAAGTTTTTAGTTCTGGTTTTTATATGATGCAACTGGAGATATATCAGCTTTCTTTTTGCTGTCTAGATATTTTTTCTTAACACTTTGTTTCTAATATTTCATAACTTATATTAATGCATCTTGAAAATATGTTTCTAAGTATCCCATATTACTATGTATGGTTAATATCATACTGTTGTAGAAGATTTAAATTATAACTCAGTTATACCTTCCTATGGAGATAGGAGCTCCGGAGATTACAAGCACTATCATGTCCAATACAAATTTAAAAATATATAAAAATATATAAAAAGACTGTGAGTTTATCAAAATGTTCATAAACTGGGATGGGGGTATGGTTCAACAGTACAGTGCCTACCCACTCTATATTGAGTTCAATATCCAGCACTGCAAAATAAGTGGAAATAAAAGTTTAAATAAATTGTATGGGGAGTGACTCCATCTACCCACACTACCACTCCTTTCTTTGGATTTTTTCAGGCATGGTTTAACAGTTCAAGGACTGTACAACATTAACAAATTAAATAAAAGAAAATGTATTTCTAGTAGATGTTATTGTCAAGTTTGTCCTCTTCATCCTGTTTTGGCCTCAGTCTTCGCACAGAACCAAGGTGTATCTGCTTTAGAAAATGTCAAACATCACACTCAAGATCATTAAGGACTTCAGGAAAATAGGCTTGTAAAAGCATGCCCTAGGCAATTAAAAATATGATAGTTCAAATTAAAACAGACAATTCACTACAAAATAATATTTATGAAATATTTTAGAAGTACAATATAAAACTAATATGACAGAAATTGGGAAGAAAAAAAGCCCAAGAAACCCAAAGGCTCAATAAAGGAAGCAACACTTGAAATCTTACAAAGTCCAAATAGAAGTGATGGATTGTGAAAATCATGTAAGAACATTCCCTAGAATTAAATGCCTTCTGACTAAAAGAATGGACACCAGCAAATTAATTTGTAAAACTCCCCAAACAAAGCCCAAGGTAGATTTTTCTGAATTTTCAGAAGAAAATCCTGTATCTTTTGTGATCTCAGCTACAATACTGGCAGCCATAAGACAATAGAGTAAAGTCTTTGAATTTCTAAGTTAAAATGATTTCAATTTATAGCTGTTGTGTGTATGGGATGTGGTATATGCGTTCAAGTGTATGCGGGTATGCTAGAGGTTGGCACCAGGTGTCTTCCTCAATAGAGTTCCACCGTAAATCAAATTATTCTCAATAAATAAAGACTCTAATGAAATAAGGTCTTTAAACCTGAAGCTCACCAGTTCTGCTATCCCCAGGGGCCTTCCTGTCATCATCTCCCCAAAGATGGGTATTACAACAAAGTACCACTGAGCCCAGGTTTTCGCATGGGTGTTGGATGTAAATAAACTCAGATCCTCATGATTTGTGTGACAAGCACTTCACTGACTAAACCATTTACCTAGCCCTTCAATCTGGAATTCTATAACTACCAGACTGCCAAGCAAGTATAAAAGTAGAACTGATTTTTAGGTTTGCAAAATCTTATGTTTCTTTGATAAAAATGTTAAACAATTAAATTATTCACAAATAATTCCTAGTATATTTCTGCATTGTTATAGATGTGTAGTTTGTGGCTTCTAAACTAAGAATTAACAGAAAATATAAAACTAGTAGTAAATCTATGTTGAGGAGCTGTGTGAACAGGCCACAGCTGATTCACCTTCTCAGTACCTCACAATCTGCATTTTCCTAGTATAAATGGAATTTTTAAAAAATATATACAGATTATAGAGACAGAAAAGCAGGTGAACAAACCTCAAAGTCCTGTCCTCCAAGTACAGCATCAATTGTATAAACTGAGTTCATTAACCCATCTACAAATTTTTATTACAACCCTATCCAACCACTACATTAGAGATAGGAGAATCATATGAAGCAGCCAACCACATTTGGGATAGCTTGGAATAGAATGCTACTGTGTACAAGGACACTCTGTATTAGGCAGTGTGGGCAATGTGTGTACAAGGAGACAGGTCCCTGGAGCTCTGGAGGTGTCCTTACAAATAGGTATGCTGGAGCTCCAGCTTCCCAATAGGTTCAGTAAACAACCATACAAGGCATAAGAGGCCAGAATCTTCAAGCAAGGAGAAAAAAATGTTCTCCAAAACCGCTTCTATTTTTAAACTCTAATTTACCAAAAAGAAGACTACTAGTTCATTAATTCATTCTTTTACACAGTCAGCAACACTCAATGTCAGGGATGACACCAGAAAATACACTATTACACTAATTGTTAACGAGGGGTATAGTAAAAGGTATAATAATCTATTCTGGAAAAAGGGGCTGTCCTTGAAATCCTAAAAAAACCAATGAAATATGAAATTTTTCTTTAAATTGGCAAGCAATGTCAAAGAAAAATATAAATTATTTATTAAATAATATCAAGCAACTCAAAATAGAAATAATTTTAACATAATTAGAACTTTTCAATTCCATAATTTAAAGTATTTTTAATTTCTTATAGCTTCAGAATTTCATTCTTACATGTAATATATTTCAATCCAGTAACCTTTTTTTTTTCCATTCATCAAACATTTAGTGACTTTCTTCTTGAACCAGGCACCAGAAATACAGCAGAAAACCTATTAGTGGCTATTCCCTCTTATAGAACTTAAAATCTAGTGAAGATATGACACCAATGAGTGCAATTACAACACAGAAGACAACGGCCTAGGACTTGAGGATGTAGCTCCATGGTAGAGCACTTGCCTAATATGTGTGAGGACTTGGGATCCATCTCCATCATAAGGAGGAAAATAAAGAAGAGGGGAAAAGAAGAAATAAAGGTTCTATTACACTTTGTATTTTGAAACTGGGTGTTACTATGCATCCCTGGCTGGCCTAGAACTCACAATGTAGACCAGCCAGGCTTCAAATCTGCAGCAATCCTCTTGCCTCTGCATCTTAAATGATATGATTATAGGTATGGATCACTATGTCCTGCTCCATTGAAACTTTATAGAGAAAAATATGAGGGCGAGGAAATGACTCAGTTGGTAAAATGCCTATTGTGCAAGTCTAAGGACCTCAGTTCAACCCCTGGCACCCAGGTAAAAATCTGGATGCACGCACATATAACCTCAGTGCTGTGGCAGAGGGGAGAGCTGGAGACAAGTGGATTCCTGAAGCTCACTGGCCAGCCTAGCTGAACTGATGAATAAGGCTCAGGTTCAGTGAGGTACCCTTTTCTCAAAAATTAAGGTTTGGGAGCTGGGTATAGCGGTCTTTAATTCCAGCACTTGTGAGGCAGAAACAAATGTCTATAAGTTGGAAACCAGTCTAGTCAACATAGAAAGTTCCAGGACAGTCAACGCTATATAAAGAGACCCTGCCTCATATACAGCAACCCAACAGCCAACATCAAACTAAATGGAGAGAAACTCCCAGCAATCCCACTGAAATCAGGAACAAGACAAGGTCGTCCACTCTCTCCATATCTATTCAATATAGTTCTTGAGGTCTTATCTGGAGCAATAAGACAACAAAAGGAGATCAAGGGATACAAATCAGAAAAGAAGTCAAACTCTCACTATTTGCTGATAATGTGATACATAAGTGACCCCAAAAATTCTACCAAGGAACTTCTACAACTCATAAACACTTTCAGTAACGTAGCAGGTTATAAGATTAACTCAAAAAAAAAAAAAAAACTCTGTAGCCCTCCTGTACAGAGATGATAAATGGGCTGAGAAAGAAATCACAGAAACATCACCCTTTATTTACAATAGCCACAAATAGCATAAAATATCTCGGAGTAACTCTAATCAAACAAGTGGAACTTGTATAACAAGAACTTTAAATCTTTGAAGAAAGAAACTGAAGAAGACACCAGAAAGTGGAAAGATCTCCCATGCTCTTGGGTAGGTAGAATTAACATAGTAAAAATGGCAATCTTACCAAAAGCAGTCTACAGATTCAATGAAATGCCCATCAAAATCCCAGCAAAATTCTTCACATAATTTTCTCTTTCAAGAAAGAACGGTACTCAACTTCATATGGAAAAGCAAAAAACACAGGAGAGCCTAAACAGTCCTGTGCAACAAAGGAACTTCTGACTTCAAACTCTACTACAGGGCTACATTACTGAAAACAGCGTTATATTGGCATAAAAACAGACAGGAGGACCAGTGGAACCAAATTGAAGACCTGGATATTAATCCACACACCGATGAACACACCTGTTATTTTGACAAAGAAGCAAAAAATATCAAATAAATAAAAGAAAGCATATTTAACAAGTGGTGCTGGCATAACTGGATATCAACATGTAGAAAAAGGAAGACAGACTCATATCTATCACCATGCACAAAACTCAAGTCCAAATGGATCAAAGAACTCAACATAAAGCCAACCACACTGAACCTTACAGAAGAGAAAGTGGGAAATACAATTAAATACATTGACACAGGAGACCACTTCCTAAATATGACCCCAGCAGCACAGACATTGGGAGAAACAATTAATAAATGGGACCTCCTCAAACTGAAAAGCTTCTATAAAGCAAAGGACATGGTCAACAAAACAAAACAGCAGCCTACAGAATGGGAAAAGATTTTCACTAACCCCACATCAGAAAGAGGTCTGATCTCCAAAATATACATAGAACTCAAGAAATTGGACACCCAAAGAACACATAATCCAATAAAAAAAATGGAGTACAGACCTAAACAGAGAACTCTCAACAGAGGAATCTAAAATGGCTTAAAGACAATTAAGAAAATGCTCAACATCCTCAGTCATCAGAGAAATGCAAATCAAAACAACTCTGAGATTCCATCTTACACCTGTAAGAATGGCCAATATCAAAAACACTGATGACAACTTATGCTGGAGAGGTTGTAGAGAAAAGGGAACACTTCTGCATTGCTGGTGAAAGTGCAAGCTGGTACAACCCCTTTGAAAAGCAGTATGGTGAGCTCAGAAAATTAGGAAACAACCTTCCTCAAGACCCAGTAATACCACTTTTGGGTATATATCCAAAGGATGCTCAATCGTACCACAAGGACATGTGCTCAACTATGTTTATAGCAGCATTGTTTGTCATAGCCAGAACCTGGAAACAACCTAAATGCCCCTCGACTAAAGAATGGATAAGGAAAATGTGTTACATTTACACAATGGAGTACTACACAGCAGAAAAAAATAATGACATCTTGAAATTTGCAGGCAAATGGATGGAGCTAGAAAACATCATATTGAGTGAGGTAACCCAGCCCCAGAAAGACAATTATCATATATACTCATTCATAAGTGGTTTTTAAACATAAATCAAAGAAAACCAGTCTACAAATCACAATCCCAGAGAACACAGACAACAATGAGGACCCTAAGAGAGACATACATGGATTTAATCTACATAGGAAAAGAGAAGATCTCCTGAGTAAATTGGGAGCATGGGGACCATGGGAGAGCGCTGAAGGAGAGGGAAGAGGAAGGGAGGGGAGCATAGGGAAATGTATAGCTCAATAAAATCAATAATTTAAAAAAAAAGATGTATACACATACACACACACACACACACACACACACGAGACTCTGCCTCAAAAAAAAGAAAAGAAAAAGAAAAAGCCCTTTGCCATCAACATTAACTTCTGGCCTAAACACAACCACACACCCACACCCCCCCACACACACACATGTGCGTGCGCACACACTCTTTTTTAAAATAAAGAAAAAATTTGTCGTCACAGTGCTCAAAACAATGTGCAAACACACAAGTCAAATTATTCTCAATAAATAACTAATGAAATCTGACATCCAAACAAAAAAGCTGGAAAGAATGAAAGGAGAAACTAGGATGCCAGGCCTGGTGGGGTACACCTGCATTCCCAACATTCAGAAGGCTATGGCAAAAGGATTATTAATACATGTTACAGGCTAACCTGCCTCAAAACAAAAAGCAATCTGTATTAGTTACTCTGCTGATGCTCTGAAAAACTACCATGACAAAGCATAAATATGGAACAGGGAGCTCGGGTTTACTATTCCATAGGGTTAGGAGGCCATCATGGCAGGGAAGCATGGCAATAAACAGCAGATACGGCAGCAAGAGTAGGAAGCTGATATATCACACCTTTCGCAACAAGCACAGAGCAGAGAAAGTGAACTAGAAGTGAGCACCAGAGCTTTAAACTCTCAAAGCCTACCTCCAATGATGTACTTCCTATGGCAGGCTGACCCTCTTAAACCTCCCCAAACAGCATCACCACCTGGAGACCAAGTGTTCAAATGCCTGAGTCTATGGAAGATATTTCTTAAGTCAAATCACTGAAACCCCCAAAACAACAAAAAGAGAAACATGCGAAAGGGAAGAAATAAGGAGGGCAGAAAGGGAGGACTCTGGGAAATGAGGGTTTGGGGAATGCTAACATTTGAGTATCTACTATTAATTTATCCTCAGAACATCTCTAAGATTAGGTATAACAGGTACCTAGACTCTTCTCAGCATCCCTGCCCCAATCTCAGCCACATCTGGTGTGAGACCTGATCATATTTCTGGCTTGAAGTATACTACCACCATCAGAGCAACTCCACATGCCTTAGCACTGGTCCAGGTCATAATCATGGGTAAGTTTATCGGTAACGCAATCAGCACAGTTCTCTAAAACTTTTACTGGAAATCCTGAAGTACAGTCTGTCTGTTCCAAGATGTGATGTGAGAAGGAGCTAGCAGCATTGCATCTAAGACTTCAAGATGATAAAAAGAATGAAGTCTGAAGACTTGGCAATTAAATGCTAGAACTCAGTTTGAAAATCAAGAAGTCTGGTGTCCAAACCAAAAGACCTTAAATCACTGCATGATGTTTCTCAAAGTTATATCAACAAATATCATTGAGAAAGTAAAGTCAGGTAAAATATACCACTAAAACTCAAAAGAAAGCTAGCAGGTCAAGTTGAAAAGTTTAAATTTAGTTGAGAATTTCCTTTTATTTTTTTATACTATAGCATACTGAAATCAGTTTAGTTTGGAGAAACACAAGAGGGACACACAGAAAGATTCCATTAAGAGGTAGTTAGCAGCAGAATTCCTGCTACAGACATTAAAGAGTAAATGTTTCTAACTGTGCTAGATATCATGTCAACTTGATACAAGTTAAAGTCATCTGAGAGGAGGGAACTTCAATTAAGAAAATGCTTCCATAGATGAAGGCAAGCCTGTAGGGCATTTTCTTAGCAACTGATGGGGAAGGGCCCAGCCCACTATGGGTAGTGTCATCCCTGGGCTAGAGTCCTGGGTTCTATAAGAAAGTAGACTGAGCAAACCATGGGGGGAAGACAGCAAGCAGCACCCCTCATGGTAGCCTCTATCAGCTCCTACCTCCAGGTTCTTGCCCTGATGAATTCCCATCGTATTTCCTTTGATGATGAATGAACTGAGATGTGGAAGTGTAAGACAAGTAAACCCTTTCCTCTTCAAGTTGCTTTAATCATGGTGTTTCTTCACAATAATGATAACCTTAACTAAGACATTAACTCAGGAAAATAAAAACCACAGACAACTCTTTTTAATAATTACTTCCTAAAACATTTAAAATAACTTTCTTCACCAAATTAGAGGCTTTTTAAAAAAAAACTGGATAAAAATATCTAAAGCAAGCCTTTTTACAAGTAATACATTACTGAGCTTACGTGCAATGTTTTTACTTCCACTTTAATGTGCCTAATGGAAAAAACACAAAATAGAATCAATCTTCTGGACAGCACCTTTTTTCTCTAATTCTTTTTTTTTTTTTTTTTTTTTTTTTTTTTGGTTTTTCGAGACAGGGTTTCTCTGTGGTTTTGAAGCCTGTCCTGAAACTAGCTCTTGTAGACCAGGCTGGTCTCGAACTCACAGAGATCCTCTCGAATTCTTTAAATGACCTAAATATCATTTCAATTCTATAACGACAGCTGGATATGGTGACACAGGCATATAATCCCAGCAAATAGAGGTAGGAAGACTGTGAGTTGAGTCAAAGTAAGCTACATGGGCAGTTCAAGGCCAGCTTGAACAACGTGGTGAGACCTCATCTCAAAAGAAAATTAAAAAATAAATCCTACAAATGTCTGAAAAATATCCTATGATATCTTTCAAACTCATCTCCAGCTAAGAAACAGATGAGACAAGCTCACAGGACTCTGTTCAGTAGGGGCAGTCCTAAGAGTGAACAACATCAAGAAGGCAGCAGTTCCTGGCCATCTTTTCTAATGGGGGAACCATGAAAGACAATACAGAAACATATTTAGGGTTTCTTTGTCAAAGTTATCTCCTATAATGAAGCCCTACAGTGGCTAACCATGATTGGTCTTCTCTAAGAACTGCCTCTTGGAAATAGGTAGTTACTAATGTCTGTGCCTTTTGTGTGATTTAAGGGGCTGAAGAGATGGCTCAGAGGTCAAGAGCTCGGGCAGCTATTCCAGAGGACTCAGGTTTGTCTCCTAGCACCTACACAGCAGCTAACAAATATCTGTAACTCCAGTTCTGTGAGATTCCTGTCCTTTTCTAAGGGCATAAAATGCACATGGTGCACATATATACATGCAGGCAAAACACCCATACACATATTTTCTGAAGTGTGATTTTAACAATTTAAGCTACTAACATGTGAGCATGCATACACACACACATGTACACATACACATTTTGGTCAGTTTAAGCTGCCTAGTGTATGCACACAATTTCAATCGCTCCAAACCCTGGTGACATAAAAAAAAGTGCTGGACAACACATTAGGCAAATGCAAATTAAAACTACAATAGTACTATATACACTCATAACAGCTATAGCCAAAAGACAAAAAATTATTAGGGGTCAGTAAGATGGCTCAGAGGTTAAAGGTACTTGCCACACAAGCCTAGTGACCTGAGTTCCATTCCCAGAATTCATGTAAAAGTGGAAGGAGAGGACCAAGTCCACAGAGTTGTCTTCTGACCTTCACATCCACACTGTATCACCTGTATGTCCCTCACACACATCATATACACACAAAACAGTAAATAAAATTTAAATTTTTAATTGGTTAAGATAGTTATGTTTCTACACAATAAAAAAGTATTCATTTTCTTAAAAGGATAATTTAATGTACTGAAGAGATTTATAGCAAAAGTAATTTTTTGGTAAAATAACTAATATATCACTACTAGAACTTAAAACAAATTTTGGGTTTTTTTTTTTTTTTTCGAGATAGGGTTTCTCCGCAGCTTTTTTGGTTCCTGTCCTGGAACTAGCTCTTCTAGACCAGGCTGGCCTTGAACTCACAGAGATCCGCCAGGCTCTGCATCCTGAGTGCTGGGATTAAAAGCGTGCACCACCACCGCCCGGCCCTAAAACAAGTATTTTTGAAGAAGCTTGGGAACTTTTTAAAAAGTTAAGTAATACTTTGCACATGAGCCAGCAACTCTACTGCTCAGTAACCATACAAAGAAACAAAAATTATTTCTAAATAAAGATTCATACACAAATATTCACAGCAGAATTGTTCAAATATCCTCTAGCTGATAAATGAATAAACAAATTGTAAGGCTCGAGAGATGACCAAATGGTTAAATTGTTTGCCAAGAAAGTGTGAGGACTGGGAGTTCAGAACCCAGAAACTCACAGAAATGTCAGGTGGGCATATCCTGTCACCTGTTATTCCAGCCCCAGAAGGCAGAGCAAGGGGACTGCCAGAGCACAGGGGCTGACAAGACCAGTAACATAGAGAAATTCAGGGTTTGACTAAGAGACCCTGACTTAATAAGTGAGATGAAAGGTCAATCCAAAAGAATCCTCAACATCAAATTCAGCACTCCACATGTACCCCCACACATGCAAAAGCATAAAGACACCCCACACTGAAAGAAAAACAAAACAAAAATTGTGCTACACCCACACAGTGGAACACCTACTTAAAAGGATGGATGGAACTACTAAAAAAGCAACATCCAAGATACACTTCAAAAATCTTCATTCTGGGTGAAAAGAAGCCAGACATGTGGTTATGTAAACTATAACTACATTTATATGACATGTTCAAAAAGCCCAAATCATAATGACAGAAAGCAGACCAAATATTATCTTGGGTGATAAAGGATTAAGGACAGAGGAAAAGGAGTGAGCAAAAGCAAAAATTTAAGCTGATGGAATGCACTCATGTGACTTGTACCCTTACATATATTCGTATTTTATTGTATTTAAATTATAACTCAAGGAAGCTTTTTTAAAGCTGGGTTAATTAGATCTCAAGTCACTAGGTATGTGATTCAGACTTTTCATTTTCTCACATTACACTTGTACACGTCTTGTTTTCATAGCAAGCTTTAAGATGAACTGCACGGATTGGGCTTCCACCTTGGAAAAAGGATTATGAAGTTCTCTACATTGCTACTTGCTCTACCTCACAAGGTTACTGTGAAATATCAAACGAGATAACTCATGAGAAAGTTCTTTGGCAGTGGTAAAGTATTACACAACCATATAGAACACTTACTCAAAAAGCAGATTTTATTCACATTAGGGACTTGAGACTCTTGTAACCTTGGTTACTCAAAGTTGGTCTCTGCACAGAAATAAACAGCTGCCTATTCAAATGTCATCTTTTAAAGCTCTCTCTCCAGAGCCTGGGTCTCTAGAGTCCCTAGTCTTCGTGTATTAGCTCGTGTTATCTGCACTTTCGTTTTTCAAAGGAAAAAAAAATGTCAGATGACCGTGGCACAAGACATTTACTTCCCAGTATGGAGAAGAAAAGTCGAAAACTCTTTGATTAAGCGTTTCCAAAATGGTAACTGAGCTTTTTCATGCTCTAAATATCAGTTAAATTACCTGCCATTTACTATTCAATTTCATACATGGCTTCCTGATGTAATCTCCATTGTTGCCAGGGTGGACAATCTCAAGAATACTAAAAACTATAAAACCTGTGTAGCACAATTAGCTTTGCTGCAAAATTTGACAGTGTCCCCTTACTACTAGTGTACAGTTGGGTTCTCTGCTATACTGCCAAGTTTGTGTGATAGGTGACATTTGGCCTAGTTACATGTGCAAGTTTCCACAGCGCATTATGGAAGACACGACAGTATCTTCTTCCAATACAATTCCACGGCTGAAGTTAACCGTTCAGCCAAGCTTCCATAAAATCTGACAAGTCTAAAAAGTTACTACAGCAGCAACAGGTACTGCAATCAGAAACGAACAAAGCCTGCAATCGTCCCCCTCCCCCACCACACACACTAATCTGCTACCGTTTTCTATACAGGACTCCTTTTCGGTAAGAGGTGCAAGGGGAAAGAACTAACGCGGGTCCTCCTCGAGTCCGGCCGGTAGGAACCCTAACCACTTCGGTGTCGCATTTCTCCTTCGATAACACTAAGGTCGCTCGGCCCGATAAACTGCACCGCTCCAATTTTAGTTTCCAAGAAGGCTGACAGACCGGCAGCCTGCCCACTCGCTCGGTCAGCCTCCTCTGCGTCCCGCAGGTTGGCCGAACGCGCGGCTGCCTGCACAAAGCCAACCGAGGGCGGCTGATCACAGGGAGGGAGCAGTTCCCGGCCCGGCCCCGGAGGCCTGCGGTGAGGTCGCAGCCCCGGCAGCGTGCGAACCGCCAGCCTCCCGAGGCCGCGGGTGCGTGGCACGGGCGGGACGTCAACAGCCGAGAGAAGCGGGCACTGGACCGCACGCCCCGCCCGAGGCCGCGACCCCTCTCGGGGGCCCGCGACGCCCTACCTGAACGCGCAGTCTGGATCGCGGGCATCTCGCCCTGGCGCGCCCAGCCCGCTCCGCTTGTTGAAAAGCTTCTGGAACAGGGTGGGCGCCATGCTGGCCGCCGGCGGACCGGGGTCTCTCAGCTGGGAGCTCGCTGGAGGCCCCCCGCTCCTACCGCCGCCCCGCCACCCCCATGGGCGCCTCAGTCATATGACAGAAATTAGTCACTTCAAACGGCCACGGCGCGCGGGGCGGAGCGCGAGCTTAGGGTCGCGGCGATTGGCTGGCAGCGAGCCGCGTCACGTGGCAGCGAGCTGAGCGGGGGGCGGGGTGGGGGTGGGGAGGCGGGGCCGCCTGCCATTGGCTGGCCCACGGGTCTGTCACGCGCCCTCTCACGGGGCGGGGCGTGCGAGGGCGCGCGCCGAGAGGCGGGAGAGAGCCTCCAGGCCCTAGGCCCGCCCCTGGCCCTCCCAGGCTGCCTAGGCTCTGGGAGGAGACCTTGGTCCGCGACTTGGGGTGCTCAGTTTCCATTGACACCCACTTTTAGTATCTAGGAAGATCTAGCGACTGCTCAGGCATGGTCTCCTTGGTAACCAACAAAATCACAAGCAAAACCAAGGGAGGCAAGCAGCCTTAAAGAAGGCATCTACCTAAAAATATCTAACCCTTTATGCTAAGTGTTTAGAATCTGAGAAACTGTGGTTCCAGGACTCAGTAGCAGAGGGCTTGTGAAGCATGCTGGAGGCCCTGGGTTTGAGCCCCAGCACCAAACATGAATTTTAGCAAAATGTCTAAGGGAGGCAGGAATCAGAACTTCCACAAAATAAAGACATATGTTAATATCTAGTATGGGAAAGGAGGATTCCCGCATTGTAACCAAATGACAAGACTGGGCTCTCAAAAAGGAAAATAAGGCTCATGAATGTCCTTCCAATCTTATCAAAACGTCAGGGTTCAGTTCAAATTTGTCAACCGTTTACCAGGATGAGGGATTTTGTGCAGTGGAATGCAGTTCTCTGAGAAATGTGGATGTCAGGGAACTGGTGGTGTATGCTTGGAAGGCTAAAGATGCTTGAGAATTTCATTTAACTTGAAATAGAAATCAAATCTTTAATAAACTAAAAGCTTCTTAATTTTAACTGATATATTTTCATATCGTTAATAATTTGTCAATAGTTAGCATAATGAACTCTGATGTTACAAGATTTGTATATATATTTATTGAGACAGGGTCTCTTGTTGGCCAGAGCTCACCAAGTAATCAGTCCACACTGCTCTGTCTGCTTCATCTTCTTGATATCAGTAGGATTACAACTTTACATTCCTTTGCCCCATCCTCTTGAGGTAGATTCTGAGGATCAGATTCAGGTCCTCATGCTTACGCTGCAAGAACTTTATCCATCAAGTTGTCTCCCCAGCTTCCAAAGCTGTTGCCAGGAGCATGGTATGGATGTGCTTGTTTTGTTTGGGTCTTTGTGAAGCTCAGGCTCATCTCCAGTTCCCTATCCTGTCTCTACCGCTCCAGTGCACAAGACTTTTAAAGCACTACTTGAAGATGTTTACAAAATGATTTGCAGCCAGGCAGTGGCAGCATAAGCCTTAATCCCAGCACTTGGGCAGAGGCAGGTGGATCTCAGTGAGTTTGAGGCCAGCCTGGTCTACACAGAGAGTTCCAAGACAGCCAGGACTTTTGCACAGAGAAATTCTGTCTGGAAAAACAAAAACAAACAAAAAAGAAAAAGAAAGAAAGACAGAAAGACAGAAAGACAGAAAGACAGAAAGAAAGAAAGAAAGAAAGAAAGAAAGAAAGAAAGAAAGAAAGAAAGAAAAAAGAACGCACCCTATAGGCTCATATATTTGCATGCTCCATTACCAGAGTGGAACTGCTTGAAAGGGTTACAAGGATTGGGAGGTGTGGCCTAGTTAGAGCAGGTGTAGTTTTGTTGGAGGAAGTGTATCACTCACTGGGGGTGCAGTTTGAGGTTTCAAAAAGCCCACGCCAGGCCCAATTGTATCTTGCTCTCTCTGCCTGAAGATTAGGATGTAGCTCTCAACTACTTCTCCAGCACCATGCCTGCCACGTGTGCCATCATGATCTCAGCCATGATCATAATGGACTAAGCCTCTTACACTGTAAGCAAGCCCCAGTTAAATGTTTTCTCTTCTAAGAGTTGCTGTGGCCATGGTGTCTCTTCACAATAATAGAACAGTGACTAAGACATGGGGCAATCAAGTTTCCAAATACATTTCTTATACATTTCAGATAATCTTCTCAATCTCACATCAAACACCAGAAGATCTTTAATATGGGAAAAATTAGCTATATATATTTTTCAAGCAAAAATATCTGTGACATTTTTAATGTAGAAAAAACATAGTTGACAAGTCAATGTGCAAACTGCTGAAGTTTCTTGTTTTCATATGAGTTAGGGTGAAATATAAGCAGACTAAAGCCTTCTACACAGGACCAAAGTCTCTTAAGGACAAGAGGCTGTCCATGGCTGGCACAGAGGTGCATCTTTCCAGGTTCCCTCAGAAGGAAGTTTCCACATACAGTATCCTCATGTGCCTTCATCTTGGGAAAGAATTACTTCATAGGTGACCATAGATATTAATAGTAGGAGAAGCCGTGCTGCTTGCATAAGAGATGTTTTATTTTAGTGTTTTCCAATCATACAATCCCTTCATCTCTCTATTCTCAGTCTTTAAATTACAGAGAAAACCAAATTTATTTGCTACCACTCATCGCATTTCCCTATACTGTAATATAACACTAAATAACAGAATCAAAACATTGAAAGGATACAATTTTTATTAATTTATTGAGCTATATATTTTTCTCCATTTCATTCCCTTTCTCTCCCCTCCCCTCCTACTCTCTCCCATGATCTCCATGCTCCCAATTTACTCAGGAGATCTTGTCTTTTTCTACTTCCCAGGTACATTAGATCCATGTATGTCTCTCTTAGTGTCCTCTTTATTGTCTATGTTCTCTGGGATTGTGAATTGTAGGCTGGAATTTTGTTTGTTTGTTTTGCTTTCTAAGAACCACTTATGAGTGCATATGATATTTGTCTTTCTGGATCTGGATTACTTCACTCAGTATGATATTTTCTACATCCATCCATTTGCCCACAAATTTCAAGATGTCATTAATTTTTTCTGCTGTGTAGTATTCCATGTGTAAATGTACCACATTTTCCTTTTCTATTCTTCAGTCAAGGGGCATTTAGGTTGTTTCCACATTCTGGCTATGACAAAAAATGCTACTATGAACATAGCTGAGCAGATGACCTTGCAGTACAATTGAGGATCCTTTGGATATATGCCCAAAAGTGGTATTGCTGGGTCTTAAGGAAGGTCGTTTTCTAATTTTCTGAGAAATCTCCCTATTGAGTTCCAAAGAGGCTGTACAATTTTGCACTCCCATCAGCAATGGAGGGAGTTACCTTTACCTCACATCCTCTCTCCAGCATAAGTTGTCATCAATGTTTTTGATCTTGGCCATTCTTACAGGTGTAAGATGGAATCTCAGAGTTGTATTGATTTGCATTTCTCTGATGACTAAGGATTTTGAACATTTCCTTAAGTGTCTTTCAGCAATTTTAAACTCCTCTGTTGAGAATTCTGTTTATGTCTGTAGCCCATTTTTTATTGGATTATTTGTTCTTTGATGACCAATTTCTTGAGTTCTTTGTATATTTTGGAGATCAAACCTCTGTCTGATGTGGGGTTGGTGAAGATCTTTTCCTGTTCTGTAGGCTGCCGTTTTGTCTTGTTGACCGTGTCCTTTGCTTTATAGAAGCTTCTCTGTTTCAGGAGGTCCCATTTATTAATTGTTTCTCTCATTGTCTGTGCTACTAGGGTTATATTTAGGAAATGGTCTCTTGTGCCAATGCATTCTAGCGTACTTCCCACTTTCTCTTCTGTGAAGTTCAGTGTGGCTGGTTTTATGTTGACGTCTTTGATCAATTTGGACTTGAGTTTTGTGTATGGCAATAGATAAGAATCTATTTTCATTCTTCTATATGTTGATAGAAAGGATATAAATTTGTAAGACACAGTTATACTTAAATTCTTTCGAGATTGGTAATATATATTAAACCTGTTGTTTATTGTTCATGTTTTCTCATGAAGAAGCTGAGGTGTCTTGAAAGCAAGTTCTTTTAAGTTTAGGGAATACATGTGTGGGAAATAGAAATATAACAGTTTTATCTAATCATTCATGCTATCTTACATAAATGTAGAACAACAAATTAGGAATATTGCAAATAATTCCTGTAGTCTAACCCTAGAAGATTCAAACCAGTCTCTGTCTACCAGCTTCAAGACCACCCTTCTTGGCTAGGTGTAATGATGCATGTCTTTAATTTCAGTGCTCAAGGGGCAGAGGCAGGTGTATCTCTGTGAGACTGAGGCCAGCTTAGCCCATTAATGAGTTCCAGGACAGCTGGAATCACACAGAGAGCCTGTCTCAAAAAATACCAGAAAAAAATTACATACACATACACCACATAAATATAAATGACAGGGGTATTTTTTCACTATTTTTGCTGATTGCCTGACCTAGGAAATGCGCCAGTAAAACTATAATCTTGCTCCTTTAACCACCATGCTAATAAACCTTGACGTTGTTGTGCTAAATTATTCTATAAGAAAATTTTCACAAATTATCATCTCAAAATAATCAGTCCATTTACACATACTTGGGGGTCAGTCAATTTTTAAAACTCTTAAGCCAATTATTTATAGCTACATAATAAGAAAATGGCAGTGGTTTGAAGTACAAAAAGGAATAAACATGGATTTATTTGCAAACATCCCTTAAGTCCTTCCTATCTCAGCCTGATTGAGGCACTGAGGATACAGTGTTGAAAGGGGGAGTCTCCATTGGGAATGTACTTCTTACAGGGAGGAAACAGAATCCCTGCAGGTTGTGATAGGCGCTATAACAGAAACCCATGACAGAAAGTAACTGAAGGAGACTAAAGTTAGATGGGTGATAGGAAAGGCCTCTCCAAAGATGTAGGAGTTGAGCTGATGTCTGCAGAATTTAGGAAGCAGCCAAGGAAAAGAGGGTCAAGAACATTCTGAGAGAAAGGAGAAAGTAGAAAGGCCCTGCAAGCAATAAGTTTGGAGTTTGAAGAGAACGGGGACTCAAAAGAAACAGTGCAGACTCCTGGAAGGAACAATAGTTTGCATATGGTTAGAAAACACGATGGGCCAGACTGTATACATCACAGTCCCTTGTAAATCATGGGAGGGAGGGTAAGAGCGATGGACTAGGCTGGTGACATAACTCAGAGGTACAGTGCTTGTCTATCATGTGTGAGGTCATAGGTTCAATCCTTGACACCACAAGAAAGTAAATGGTAACTGCAAGAAGCCCCACTTAGACTCAGTGAAACATAAGAAAATCATTAAAACAACAAAAAGACAAAAAATAGGAGAAATTTTTGGGAAGGGATTCAGTGGGAGCGGGAGAAAATAAGAGGAATGGAGAATGAAAATGACAAAAATACATTATACACACATATGAAATTGTCAAAGAATGAAGAAATAAAGAAGTAATTGGAGCTATTAAATAATGTTAAGATAGAAAAGGGATATGATCCAACTTATGACTTCACTCTGGCTATTATGTAGAAAAGGAATTATAGAGAGAAAAAAATGGGAGAAGGGCAGTCAAATAGCTAGGTATCTACATATGGGGAAGAGGCAATAGTGGTTAACTAGGGTTATTTTGGAGATGTAGTTGGATAAATTCTAATGGAGAAAAATCAAACATATTGCCAATATTTCTTTACTTGAGCAACTTAAATGTAAGTTACGCCAGGAAAAGCAGGTTTGAAAAGGAAAATCAAGGAAGTTAAGTTTGAACTGCCTGCTAGATACATATGTGGAATTTTAAGAGAATATATGGGGAGAAGGCCAGATTCGGGAGGTTTGTCTCATACAATTTATCACAATGGAATGGCTGACTTTTTCTAGAAAAAAAATGTAGATACAAAAAAGATGGTCCAGGATTAAGAACCAAGGATTAAGAGAAAAGGACAGTTCTCACAAGTCTAGAAGAAAGAGACCCAACAGAAGAATAGGAGGGGAAAAATGTCCTCCCAAAGAGGAATAGGTGGGTCACATGAATGTTGTTGACTGTTTAAGTGTGCATTAATTAGACTGTCAACAAGGAGCTCTTAGCAAGAGTCTCAGTGGAACATGGAAATGGAAGCCTGGCTGAGTGTGTTCAAAAGAGGAAGGGCAGAGAGGAAACAGTGAAGCAAATGCAATTTCTCTGCTTAGCTGTGACAGAGAGGAGACTGAAGAAGATTGGGTTTCTCTTTTTTTTTTCTTAAGATGGGAGACATTATAGAATTTTTATGCTAATGGAATCAATCTAATAGAGAATAAAGACATACTGTTTAAAATTTGAAGACTCCAATAATAAGCAAGACAGACACAGTCCCTGCCCTTTAGAAACCAGCAAGCCACAAAGAAAGTTACTGCAGATTGTAATAAATTCTTCTAGGGAATCAAGCCTTTACCTTAAGTATAAGAAATACTGGCATGAATTCCTTACTTTAAATTTTATTAGATGCATACCAAAGTTCATATAATAGCATATTTCTAAGATAAACTTTTCAAAAATATTTTTCAAACATTTAAGATTCTTACCATGTGCCTGCCAGCTTTGCTAAAAGATGCAAACACAGTAGATAACAATATATAATTTCTGAACTGATAGATCTTAGAACATATGAAAAATAGATCTGATAGGTGGCTACATGCTCTCATATGATTAGATAAATGCTATGATGCAGGCATCTCCAGAAAAGCTGATTGAATTAAATCTATCAACCAGTCTATAATAGGAAATTGCACATAATAGAAAATACAAACAAATTAGTACAAACAAAAGAATGAAATTTATTAGTGTTTATAACTAGACCTAACAACACTAGATGAAGAGTTCAGGCACAGATTTATTCAGGTGCTACCACAGTGCTGCACGGTGCCATGCAGACCCCTAAGGGAGAAAAGCACCAATGGTCTTATCCAGCACTGGAACCTGCATACTATAACAATAACATGCCAGGCTAGACGGGCCCATTTGCCCAACAGCAGCTTGACAGTTATGCGGGTAACCACCTACTTTCTGATTGGGTTTAAAGCCTGCTCCATAGGAAAACAGGACCCCACTCTCTTGTTATTTTGCTAAATGGTCATGTTGTCTAACTACCATCTACATATTTATGTTCATGCCCATATACGCATGACACTCAACCTTTTCAGAGAAGCCATTTGTGTAGTGGGCAGCAGTTAATGCGCACAGCTGGTGAAAATGCTGAGAATTAGCGACTACTGAGAGCTCAGTCCTAAATAGGGCATCCACATCAATATTCCTCTTCACCCTTGCCCTCATCCAAGGCTCAAGGAACGCTGTAGAAGAGGGTTCGGAAAGAACAGAAGAGCTGGAGAAGAGGAGGGTGTGTTGTGAAATGGAAATGCTATCGTCTTGATATGGCATAGATGTTTGACTGTACTTACAATAGCTGTGGTTACCTGCACAAAACCCACACAAGACTGAGCCAGACAAAATTCCAGAACTAATGGAGGAGGAGCTCCCAAGGCCACTTACCTAGCAGAGGAGCTCTTTAACAGTTTATGGCTGCAGGGGAAGTCACTTTTCTTTGGGGAGATAGCCACAGCTGGGTTGCCCACAAGCTAAAGGATGGTCCCATACCCATGCGCACATTGGCAGCACTAATTAGACTTTGTAGATTGTTTTTAAAAGAAAAAAGAAAACATGAAATTCGGAGAGGGCTCTGTTGAGGGAGGGATGTAGTAGTGGCAGTGGATATGTTCAAAATACATTGTATACATACAAGAAATTCCCAAACAATAAATAAAACAACTATATTTTTTAAAAGAAACACAAATACCAAATAAATACTTGAACTCATTTACAACATCTTTAACAATCATGAAAATTAACACTGAGATTCCATCCCATTCTAGTTAGAATGGTTATTGTGAAGAAAAGAAATGACAACAAATGCTGGCATGGGCGCTGGGAGAGAATAACCGGTACCACTGGTTCTGGGAATGTCAACTGTGCAGTCACTCAGAAAATCAGCATGCAGGGTTCTAAAAATGTAAAAACAGAACTATCATATGACCAGCTCTACCACTCCTGGGCACATGCATGAAGGAATCTAAGTCAGCAAACAACAGAGACACTTTCATGTCTATAGTTATTGCTAGTCATACTAGCTAAGGAATGGACCACCAAAATGTCAATCAACAGATAAATCTACAAAGAAAATATGGTAGATAGATACAATGGAATTTTATTAAAACAAAAAATGAAAGAAGACTTCAGTTGGGAGGTAGTGAGACGGCTCGGTAAGTAAAGGTGCTTGTTGACAAGCCTACTGATCTGAATCCAATCCTCTGAACCCATATGGAGGAAAGAGAGCTCCAGCTTCTGCAAACTCTCCTCTGACCTCTCAAATTCTTGCCTCCTCTACTCACATATAAATACACTTTTAAGAAAGGAAATATTCTGATATTTAGTCCTATAGAACCATTTTAGATCTTGGACACATTCCTGAAGCTATCAGCATTGTAATGACGATGCTAACTGATTTAAATCATTAAAGATCTATACCTGTAACTAAAGGTAGAATCAACCCTAAACCATATAGTTTAGGTTAATAATAGATTTAAAATAGGTTTATAATAGATTTAGGCTTATCGTAGATTTAAAACCTACTTAGAATAGAGTTAAAGGGTAATGGACAGATGTAGTACAAGCCACTACACACACCTCCTACCACCAGCACCACACTACTTCCTTGGATTAAACTGGAAGGCAGGAATAGACCTTGTCTCAGCCCTCATCCCCTACTGTTTACCATATTCCTGCTTTTGAAACCACCACACGAGTCGCTTACTTATTTGCACAGTGATCTGGAAAACAGGTCTGAATCTGTTGCATCCTCCATCATTAACATTCTCTTCTGTATTTTCGTAGTTCACCTCCAGATGAAGTCAGAGCAAAGAAAATAATAAAATAAAATAAAAATAGCTTTGCTAGTGGCTTAGACATTACCAACTCATTTACAAGGATGTTATCGTAGGAATCTGGTATAGGTTTTTTAACTTCAGATTAAATAAAAGATTTTATGCTTTTCCTTGCTCCTGGAGCAGCTTTGAAAATTTGGGTGTTGTTTTTATTGTAGCTTCAGTCACAATATCAGGGTTAAAAATCTCATCATGTTATGCAACTGTACACTGTTCACTGACAACAGGGTCACCGTTTTCTTGGGATAGGCATTGTCCAGATGCCACAAGTTATATTATGAAAACAAGACAAGCATAATCATAGTCCTACAGATAGTATTGAAGCTACTTTGGAGATGAGGTAACATATTAAAAACATAGTGTATGACTGACTGTACACACATTACATATTCCTGCTTCAGCAATTTTTGAGTGTAGAGTTTCTTTTAGTCAGACCTGGAATTAGGTCTCTCACTCATGTGGTTTCAATTAAGTTCTGTTAAAAATAGCTTGAAATATAATCATTTTCATTTTTAGCACTTCAACAACTTTACTACTTCTGATCCATACAAAGGACAGACCTGGGGACCAAAACAAAGGAAGTTATACAATACCCTCAGGAGAGCTCATTAGGAGCACAAAACATCTAGTTTAGTGCATGGTCTTTTTTTAATTTTTAAAAATTTTTATTCATTTATATTTTATATTTGAGTGCTCTGCATATACCTGCACACCAGAAGAGGACATCAGACCCTGTTATAGATGGTTGTGAGCCACCATGTGGGAATTGAACTCAGGACCTCTGGAAGAGCAGCCAGTGCTCTTAACCACCAAGCCATCTCTCCAGCCTGCATAACCATCTAATAACACCTAGGTCCATATTTTAAAGTACAAATGCATATCCATGAAGCATATGAGAAAATGTCTCTTTTCTTAATTGACTAAAAAAATACCAAGAGCATTAGCAGAATTTCCAGACAGTTTATCACAAACAATAAGAGAATTTTATTTTATATAGTTTAATTTTATATAATTTCAGGCAGACATTCTGCTTATATGGACTTTTTACTTCACATTTGTATCTTCATCGCAGTGAAAATTCAGCCACAGCTGTTATGTTCTGCCATTTGTCTTCATTATAATATCTAGAGAAAATGTAACACATTATTTTGTACAGAAGCAAGTGTCCAACAGTTACTGATAAACAACTCCTAAGGGGAGAACGCTCACTGCCTGCATCACACCCACTCCTTCTGCTCCTTCTGCAAGTGTTGGGGAGTTCTTTCTGGAGAGACAGAGACCAGCTCAGTAACATTCTAGAGGAAAGCCTGACAAAGACTGACAACACGCTCTGCAGGGTTCTGCCTCTCACCTTGTAGCCTGGAGGAACTCTGTCCCTGTGCTTTTTGGCCTCATTCCCTGCTCAGGAACTGCTCAGACAGCACCTCCCAGTCTCTCATTTACCATTCCTTTGCCTTCCCCTACTCCATGCTGCAGTTAAATCTGCTTTCTTACCAAATATAGCATTATTGGAGCCTTCCTCTCAGGGCTCACACCAGGAAGTCCAGCAGGAAGACCATAGCTTAACCAGGCTCCCACTGACACATTTTCATTTTGATACATCTCATTCCCCATCCTAATTGGATTTATACCAGGTGGTTCTGTAATTTTGTTGTGCCTCAGAAAACCCTGCTATCACAGTCATGCCTCCATGCCAATTCAAATCTTTGAGTAAGGAACCTAAATATCAGACAATCAGGAACGTAATGTATAGCTAAGTTACAGTTTGCTACTCAAAGTGGGATCTAGGGATCAGTAACAGCAGCAGCATCTAACAGTAATCTTACTGTTAGAAATGAGGGTCCTTTGGTACCATTCTAAAGGGGCTGTAGCAAAAGCTCTGTCATAACATGATCCCCAAGTGGTTCACAAATCATTACAGTTGGGAAAGCCAACTTTACTATGTTCACTCCTTGTGTGGGATGTACTAACCTCAGATGTCTTGACTCACTAAAGACTTCTCAGTTATTCCCAGCCTCATCTTCACTTCACCTTTGCAGACTTCATATCATGATCTTTATTTTCCCAGTCATAAACTATCACACCTCACTTCTGGAACTTGAAATTACTACAGATCTGGGCATCATCTTCCAATCATCCTTCCTTACTACCCCACACAAGCAACTGATTAGTTACTAAGTCCTATCAACTGTTTAGACTGGTTCTCAGAATTCCCGAGTCAGACTTCAGAGGCAACAACCTGAGAATTACTATTTATAAATATCCAGGTGGTCTGAGTAGCATATTTTGTGAGATACACTAGTTCAGGTTTTTATTTTCCCAACTCTGTTCATATGGACTTTGACAAAGGTCACATCAGTCTTTTAACTTTCAGCTTACTTCTTTCCATATCCAAACCTTCTTGACAGAATGACCAAATAAAAAGTAACTGACTAGAATAAGATAAAAAGTGAGCATGACCTTAGAGGTTCTCCGCCATCTACCTCCCAAAACAAGAAAAAAGGGTTTCAGAAGCCCAGTCTCCAAGGATGGCGAAGCATAACTGATTTCAGTTCTTTGATAGAACATTAGGTCTCTGTGCTTACATTATCCTGATACTTCTTTCTAGAAGGCCTATATTCAGGGTTCTCCATGGGCCTTAGATCACCCACCAGAGGAGTTCCACCTGAGCTGTGTACCCTAGTAGAATCAGGTATACATTTCTATTAAAACACATTTACCTCCATCAGAGTTGTTTTAGCTAGCCAATATCTTCTATCAGACTACTAACTGACTGAGGCAACAATATCAACTCTGGCAACTAAACATCTAGAGCATGACATTTGGACTCCAGAAGTATTTCCAAAAAGTCTTAGCTGACTACAGACCCTCCATATTTACATGAATGGATGTGTGTCAACCAAATAACAGGCTTGATAATTCTTCACCATAGTGTCAAAATATATTGATTTCTTTTCCTATAAAGCACTGGCTTCACCTCTGTAGTTAGAGTAATAAATATGTCTGTCTGTGACTATATGTACTTACTTGATAACTTATTCTTCACATGGTAGCATAATCAAATTTACTATTAAATACAGCAACTAAACACATATTTTAGACTTTTGACAATTTAACCAAATCAAGGAAAAGTTTCAAAAGTGAGATTCCAGCTAGACTTGAGGAACTAATCAAACATCTAAAGGCAAATCATCACTGTACACTGGCTGATTTTTTTTGGTAGTCCTGGGATTTGAACCCAGGCTCTCATGTATACGAGGCCAAGTGTTCTACACTGAGCATTATCCTCAGGTCTCATAATGAGTGATTATATTTCAGATACTTTACATAGCTTATCTATAAGTCTCACAATTCTTTAAGGTAATAACTGTCTAACCAGGTTTACAGATAGCATACTAAAAATCCATAGACTCTTTTTGTTTGTTTGCTTTGTTTCTGTTTTTTGAGACAGCGTTTCTCTGTGTAACAGCCCTTGCTATCCTAAAACTAAAATAGACCAGGTTGGCCTCGAACTCATTGAAATCAACCTGCTTCATCTTTCAAGTGCTGGGATTAAAGGCATGCACCACCAAAGCCAGCAAATAGACTTTTAAGGAATTTATTCATGTGTCAGAATATAGGAATGTTCCATTATCTAAGGATTTCTATTTCCATCTCTCTGATACGTACATAGAATTACTTCTACCTCATCTGGTGTGTGCCTGTGTGCTATTTCTACCTACTATCATTATCTAAAATCTCAAGCTTCTCACCAAGACAGAAAGAGAATGGGAGTGTCTATCTGTGATTATATGGTTATATGATTAAAAGCTAAAAGTATCCTCTTTTAGGTTCATATAATGTGTTGATCTAGTTCTGATTTGGCCAGTAATTATCTGTATAAACTAGGACAAGATCACTTATAAATCTGGTAAAATAATTTTGCCATTTGTAGAATGAAAAAATAGAAAAGACCATGTATGGCTCTCAAATTTTTGTGTTTACTGTAATCACCTTGAAAGTTTAACAGCGTTCAGATGCCTCTGCCTTCTCTCGAGTACCCTTAACTTACCAGGCTTTCAGCTGTCCTGGTGATCAAAAGACCAGCACAGAGAAGGGTTGATCTAAACATTTTCTGAGGCCCCTTCTGCCTAGTGGTCACCATTTTCAGAGCCTATTTACCACTCTGTGAGCCTTAGCATTTTTTTTCTTTAATCAACACAGTGCTAGCTGCTTGTCAGTCATACTGAACAGGGTCCTAGATCATCAAAATGAACTTTACACTGTAGCCCTGATTAGATTACTGCCAAACCAGCTAAAACTTTAAATGCCAATGCTAAGAATAGGCTGTTGAATATTTTAAATAACCTGATCACAAGTTAGCTTGGTGCTTTGCTATTTTTACTAAATGAAAGGCAGTCACAAGTAGCCAGAGGTCAAAGGGCAAACACTTAGGTAAGGAGGCTGTTCTTAGTTAGGATAACAGCCTAGAAATAAGACAGGAGAGGGCAGCATCAACTCAAACATTCCTCAGGGGTCTCTGAATTAAACTGCTGACTGTTAACAACTGAAACTCCCAAGCACAATTTGGTTTAGATCTGTTACTTAATCCCCAAATTTTGACAATATCTGGTGTCATAAACTAATATGATAGACATAAAAAAGGATCAATGGCTTTCTTTTTTACTTTTTTCTTTTCTTTTCTTTTTTTTTTTTTTTTGAGGGAGGGTTTCTCTGCCTCAGCTGTCCTGGAACTAGCTCTGTAGACCAACCAGGCTGGCCTTGAACTCACAGAGATCCAACTGCCTCTGCCTCTTAAGTACTGGGATTAAAGGTGTGCACTGCCACTGCCCAGCTAGTTTTTCTATTTTTATTAATAAAGTTTTTATTAGCATACATATTAACAGAAAGTACACCTTGAGGGTTTTTTTATAAATGTAACACACTAGTTTAGCTAGCATGGTAGAATTACCTATAACAACTTCTTTAGTTAATACCTTCATTCCAATGAGGGAAATCACTCCCAATTCCTTTAGAGTTTAGTTTACCTGGTTTATGCTACACACATATAAAAAATAGTAAATATATTCCCTATGAGTATCTAATACCTTATGTGAAATAAAAACTTCATTAAACTATATATATTATTTGATTATTACTATGTAGGACTTGAATGATTATACTACAGTTTACTTACCTATTTTAATTCATGTGCATCTGTCTAGATTGTGGTTTGGAACTATCATGACCAATAAATACTCTAGTATACATTTTTTTTTTAAAGAAAAGTCATGTTATCCTTGCTATCCTGAAACTTGCTACATAGAGCAGGTTTGCCTCAAATGCACAAGATCCATCCACCTGCCTCTGTCTCCCAAATGCCGGAGTTAAATATGTGCACCGCTCCACCTGGCCCTAGTCTATATCTTCTGGTGAACATACATAAACATCATTACTGAGCATAATCCTAGAAGTGGAACTGCCGGGTTGCTAGGGATTTTCTATCTCAAGATTTCTAGGGGTCCTGTACTGTGAACGGAATGATAACTACTAAAGCATGAAACAGTAGTTGTATCTGGGCCCTCCTAACACGGGAAAAGTCACACTCCTTCATGGGCCATTATGGATTTTGCTGTCAACATATATCTTATTTGTGTGTAATACTCTAGCCCATTTTCCAAGTGACATAAAAAAATTACTAGATTTAACAAGAGGCTCATGATAAGAGAAGGCTCAAAAACAGATCCAAGCTATGCTGCAAGATGCTCTATTGCTTGCACAACATGGTCCAGTAGATCCAGAGGTGCTCTAATCATCCCTGACAGATAGAGATGCTGTCTGGTTCTTTTGGGAGGACCTCAGAGTTAAACGGTATGGCCCTTAGAATTTCAAAGTCAAGTTCAACTATACTTAAACACAGAATAACAGCATTTAGCCTGCGAATGGACCTTAGCACTGGGCCACTGTGTTACTGAGCTACTGTAGTGAAGGTCAGGTCTTCACTGCCAAATCAAACTAATATACATAAGATTGCACTCCAGCATGCATTAAAGGCACAAATAGGTCACATGAAGAACTGATACAACTGTTATAGCCCCTACTTTAACGGCTCTATTTTCTCTCATCCAGTCTACACTTAAGAGGTCATGGGGAGTGCTCTGTAGTTTGCTGACCAGGAAAAAGAAAAGATCAGATCTGGTTTACAAATTGTTCAGTCCCTCTGATACAACTCAGGAAAAAAAAAACCAGAGAAATCTTCTTCCAAGGGGCGGGACTTTGAGTAGTGTACCTGGTTGTTTGCTTTGCTGGAAGGAGGAATGACCAGATGTTGGATGTATACCAATTCATAGGTGGTAACAAATGATATGGATGCATGGTTGCGACTTGGAAGAAATGCAGTAAGAAAAAATAGATGAAAAGGAAAATTGAGAAGAGGCATTATATAAAATTCTCTAAATGGGAAAAACCCATGAAACTATTTGTATGACATAAAAATATACACCAACTGGTGACCTTAGCAGAGGAGTCTTAATAATCAAGTGGACAGAATAATTAATGCCAGATGCCAGTCAATCTCTTTCTCTACAACCTCTGTCAGAACAAGGCTGGAGGAAGAGGAAGGAAGCTGAATAGTATCCTCTCTGTCCTTGGACATAAAGGAATGAGGTAGCAGGGAGAGCAGGCTCATCAGCATGGACCTAATTGGTCCTGTTATAGCAGAACACCTTGAAGTGCTCAGGCAGCAACGTGGCAGCAGGTAGATTACACTGACCAACTTTTATCAGGCAGAGGCAGTGTTTTCTCCTTTCCAGGAGAACACTGTGGCTCTGGATGAATATGCCTTCTGTACACACAACACTTTTGCCAAGGCTGTGGCACATGAGTTTATAACCACTGTAAAGAGCGATAATGGTGCCATGGTGTTATGGTTTGGATGTAAGATGCCCCTATGGGTTCCTGTGTTTCAACACTTGCTTCCCAGCAGGTGGTACTATTTTGAAAAGTTGTAGAACCCATGGGAAATGGAACCTTCATGGAAGATCAGGGGGGTTAGGGACTGGCTTAAGGCTTTATAGTTCAGGCTTACATACTATTCACTCTCTGCTGCCTCACATCAAACACAATGTGACCAGCTGTCTCGAGCTCTTGCCACCAGGCTTTCTCTACTATGATTTCTTCATAAACTATGAGCCAAAATAAACTCATCCCCTTTAAGTTGCTTTTTGTCGGGTATTTGGTCACAACTAGAAAAGTAATTCATGCAGAAAAGCTGGTACCAGGGGTGAGGTCACTGCTCTGATAAAATGATCATGTAGTCCTTAGGCATTTGGAACTGTTTTGTGGGAGGAATGTAGAGGAATCTGGAGCTGGGGATTAAAGAAGCCCAGAATATGTAAGCAGAGATTAATTTGCCATTCTAGTGAGTGTTTAGAAAACTCCAGAGAAGGCTGGAGAGATGGCTCAGTAGTTAAGAGCATTGCCTGCTCTTCCAAAGGTCCTGAGTTCAATTCCCAGCAACCACATGGTGGCTCACAACCATCTGTAATGAGGTCTGCTGCCCTCTTCTGGCCTGCAGGCACACACAAAGACAGAATATTGTATACATAATAAATAAATAAATAGGAAAACTCCAGAGAGTGTGGAAAAAAATGCAGACTGCAATAATTCAGCCTATATAGGTTTAGATGGGAACTAGATTACAGGCCATTTGTATTAACATTCTTTAAAAAAAAAAAAAAAGCTGACTATAGTTTGCCTATGTCCCGAAAACCTGAGTGTTGAATTAAAAACTAATGGACTCATTTGTTCAATGGAAGAAGTTTCAGGACACAAGAGCGTTGGGCATCATGGTTACTGCTCACTGTTCTTCTTGGCTGAGAGTTACACCACTGGCACCCCTTGTTCTCAAACCTTTGGATTTTGACTTAACTATGCTACTGGCATTTCTGGTTCTCCAGCAGGTGGATGGTATGCCTTAGAACTTTGAAACTTCCATAATCATATGACCAATTCCTGTATTAAGTCTCCTCTCACATAAAATACCCCATCTATCTATCTATCTATCTATCTATCTATCTATCTATCTATCTATCTATCTATCATATGTATTTATATATTCGAGCAAAGAAACACTGGGAAAGGTTCTCTCTTTCAACACACTCTCTAAAAAGAAACTCTCCCAAAAGTACTAAATAGTGCAAGTGTTTGAGGGTATGTATGGAGAGACAGATACCTATTGATTCTTGTTCTGTTACTCTGGGAAGCCCTCAGTAATATAATTATTAGGTATAAAATGAATAGTATTGACTTAGGCAATCAGGAAGTTATTTAAAAAGTGAAATTGTTATAAACTTGGAGAGTCCTCAGAGCAGACACAGGAAAAAATGAGGACAAAAGTCAAGAATGAACATCTTGCATGGGTATATATACATACATATATATTTATATGTAATATATATTAAATAACACATAAATATATAAAACTATATGTCATATTAAATTTCAGTTGTTTCATTGGCCATTCACTCATGAGAGGTTCTTTAGCTTCACTGTGGAATTAGAAAAATGTGCTTATTTTGATTTTAGAAGCCTTTAATGATTGCATTTGCCTCAACCACTTGGTAATATTTATCAGTTAAAATCTCCTACTCTTTAAATGTGTCAAAGTGGAATACTACTACCTATTATGATAATGGTGAGGAGTTGAGATGTTAAACATAGTGCCTCACACAGAGGAACTCAACCAATACCAGGTGAATAAAATAATTCTCCATCTTTAAAAAGCATACAACTAAAATAAAATTCAATAGCAGAGAATAGCAAATTGTTGAAGAAGAAGCATCCTAGGTAGATACATTTAAGTCAATGTCATAAGCTAAGTTTTCAAAAGATGAAGTATGCATTTTTACAAAGTTATCTTACTCGAGTTTATGACATTTGCTCAAGCTTTTGTAATTTTATCTTTTCAATTTTATGCAAAAACTTGAGAATACAAGTTATAAATGAATTTACTCTGCACAGAAAATATCTACCGTGAAGGCCAACTGAGCTCGCACCTGGAGGAACATCTGTAGGAGGAGAGCACCTTCTCTTCGCAGCAGCATCTTCACGTCTCATATGCCTAGTTCCTGGTGATGCCCTAACAATACAACACATCTCTGATGCATATGAAGGAAACTGAAAAGTAAAAGAGTAGTTATTGCATAATTCCTCTAAGTACTACATTTAATGCAGTCTTATTTAAAATAAAAATAGTCTCACTATTCTTGGTTAGAATGATAGAACCATATTGGAAAACAATGAGTAACATTTAAATAAAGAGATGATGAATTGTCTTATTTTCCTATTGTGAGAAAACACAATGACCAGAGCAACTTATAAAAAGAAAGCAATTTGGCATATGGTTCCAGAGGGTTAGTCCATGACGATAAGATGAGGAATGACAACAGGAGCAGCCTGTCCCCAGTGATACACCTCCAAGTCCTTCCCAAATAGGAAGGACCTGTATTCAAGCATATGAGCCTATGGGTGGGGCATTTCCATTCAAACATCACAGAATGAAACATGAACTTATTGAGAGGATGAATTGAATCGTGATCTGAAATACTATGGAGGGGGTATTTCTAATATCCTGCTTTATTGTCTAAATGAGGGAAATAAAAGTATTGTTTACTTATTTAAACCATGCATATTATCTTCTGTATGAATGCTATTTTATACCCAGATCTGCTTTCTTACTTTCAACAGCCTCTTCCATCTTACACACAGGACAGAGAATTTTCCCAAGGAAAGGGCTTAGCAGATCGTTTCCTCCTTGGAAGATTTCTGGCCATCTGGGGTAGAAGGTCTATGCTAAAAACAGCTGAATGAAGGAAGCTTAAATCAGCAAATGCTGAGATCCCAAGCCCAAAGAGCCTTTTACCTCCAGACAAGAGGCTAAAAGATTCTTCTCTTAGTTGTCCAAAGATCTAATGTTGTTAGCCTGAGAGTTCAGACAGATCATCTAACAATGACTTCACAGTTGTCAAGCACTACTTACAATTGAGATTGTTTAGTTACCTTTCCACATCCACAGTATTAACTATTACTGTATATATAAATCACTATCATACAGAGAAAGTATATGTGTGCACACAGGGAGTGGGGAGTGGGGTTCAGAGTGGGGAGAGAAAGGAGAACTTGTTGTTTAATGCTATGTATATCAGGATAGCTAGTCCATGAGCTTCTGGGGATTCTCTTGTCTCTAGGGACAAACAATTTTAGAGGAGTCTCAAACAAGGTAGAAGGTGAGGACCAACACCCAAGGCTATCCTCTGACCTCCACATGTAGACCACGGCATCTCTATAAATACATGCAGATCCATACATATACATACATGCACACACAAATAGAATCCATGACATTCTGACATAGTACATGGAAAAGAGTGAGGCATGACAAAAACTTTCACACAGGATCGAAAGATAAGATTTTTTCCCAAGCTTCTGAAACAGAAAAAAAATCAGCATGGTTTCACAAAACAACATGGGAAGTTAGAATTATGATAAGATAATGTTGAAGAAATACTAAAGAAAATTATTTGTACCTCAAATTCTCTAACTAGAGTAGAAGAATATCCAACTATGAGGATAGAATTAAAACCTGTTCTGTCATGAACAATCCCATATTCCCTTTCATAAGAGGTAATGCAGAATTCACTTCTCTAAATTAAGGAAAAGAGAGGGAGGGAAGTAAAAAGGAAGGGAGGAAGGGAGAGAGGGAGGGAAAAGAGAGAGCGAACACACACAGCAACTGGGGAGTTTGTATAGTAGATTTGTAAGATGAATCCCCAGAATTGTGATTCAGGCAAATCTAAGGATGATTGGTAACGGTGTCCAGGCACAGAAAGCACAAATCAGAAGACTCCAGCAGAAACTTCTTTCAGTGAATTAAAATCTGATGGATCTTCAGATCTAAAATGTTGCACAAATGATTAACAAAGAATTTAGGACTGGTTAGATACGAAAACAAGGAAACAAGTATCGTGGGCAGAACAATACCCTTCTCAAAAAGACATCAGTTATTATGAAGGTGACTTTATTTGGTAATATGGTCTTAACAGATTTCATCAAGTTAGATCAGGCCCTGGTTCAATATAGCCTGTGTCCTTATAAGAACAGAAAACATGGACATTGCCATACAGGGAAAATGTGAAGGCACAGAGATACACAAAGAGGGAAGGGAGCTATATTGACACAGACCGGACTGATGCTGTTCCAGTCACAAAATGCTGGCATGTAGCCTGACAGAAGAAAAATTCACTCCCAGTGGGTGTGGAGGAGCTGTACTCTGCTGGCATCCTAATTTCAGAGTTGTGGTAGGTATTTTCTCCTGTTTTAAGGAACCATCTACTTTGTAATATTTATCATAGCCATATCAACAAATTACTACTCCAGGAAGTAAACCACTGGGAGAAGCGATTGCAGTTTGCTGTATGCTCTGAACAGTGAAGAATCTCCAATGATACAAATACTTACGAGACCAAAAACTTTACTCTCTTTCTTAAGAAAGAGAAGTTCTGAAGAAAACAGTTGTTCGTGTTCCATTTTATTCAGACAGAGAAAAGGACTGTATTTGAACAATCGACCTAATGGTCGGAGGCTGATCTGACAGGACCAACACCCATGTTGACAGACCAGTCAGTACACTGCTCTTAGCCAGAACGGAAAACTGTCGCATGGAGAAAACTTTCCTAAGACTGTGCTTTTCCAGGACGAGTGCCAGGCAACTTCAGTGTATACAGCTGCTATTAGAACCTGCTACAAATGGGTTTTAGTTCAGCTTTTTGAAGGAACTAACAGGGAAGCACTCCCAAAATATAGTGGGAAAGATCAATGGTTATAAACAATGGAAGAACAGATAATTCCCAAAATGTCAAAAATTTATATTACCAAAGGATAAATCAAGCAATAGGCAGAGATATAACACAAATATATGAGCTAAAAAAGAATTCTGTAAGATAAAGACAACTGACTTAATATATTCTTAAAGTTCCCCACCCTGATTTTAAAATAAAAAAGCCTCACACTCCAGCATGTCCTCAAAAAGAAGGCGTCATCATGTTTGGAGCAGGGTTTCCCTACGTAGTCCACCCTGGCCTTGAGCCACTCTACTTCTCCCTTCCAAGTGCTGGGATTAAGAAAATCTTCTGCTTGCAAATGAGAAGGTGGAAAAATAATTTATTTGGAAAGGAATGAAATTTGGGATGAACTCTGTTTCTCTGTTCAATACCAAATGCTGTGAAAAGGGTTGTAATGGCGAATGGCAACTTGCTATGTTAGCTCAGCAAGTTCTGCACCCAGTCTTAGACAATTATAGTTTTCCATTTCCCTGGCAATGACAAATGGACCAGGGCAGACGTGCAACTCAGGCAAAGTTAACAGAAGCCCTTAGCCAATACTGAAATACATGTACACATAAAAATATTCCTTTCAGTCTAGTGTGGTGGCACACCCCTTTGATCCCAGCACTCAGAAGGCAGAAGCAGGTGGATCTCTGTGAGTTTGAGGCCAGCCTAGTCTACAGAGTGAGTTCCAGGACAGTCAAAGATACACAGAGAAATTCTGCCTCAAAAAAATGTAATAATAATCTTTTTTTCTTCTCCTTGGGCTATATCAAACCATAGAAGATGGTGAAAGTCTGTTTGTAACAGATGACTGGGGGTACAATAAGGACAAGCTGAGGTTAAAAACAAGTGTGAGAATTAGAGTTTGGGATCCCTAAGACCCATGTAAATGTCAGGCAAGTATGATGGCTTGATGTCATCCCAGAACCAGAAAGGCAGAAACAGAATTGGCTGAGCATGCTGGCTAGCCAGGTTCATCCAAACTGGGAGTTCCAGGTCCAAAAAGAGATCATGCCTCAATATATAAAGTTCTGGGAAGGAACTGGAGAAGGCATTTGATATCAACCTCAGAACTACACACACATACCTGGACACACCTGTGCCCATGACATGAGAATATGCATGCAAACACCATACATTTATATCCAAATAATAAATAAAAACAATCATAGAAACATATAGAAGTTTCACCGGTTGGTGGTGGTGAATGCTTTTAATCCCAGCACTTGAGGCAGAGGCAGAGGCAGAGGCAGAGGCAGAGGCAGAGGCAGAGGCAGAGGCAGAGGCAGAGGCAGAGGCAG
>NC_022014.1:44315311-44343526 GCF_000317375.1 Microtus ochrogaster
GCAGGTGAATCTCTGAGTTTGAGGCCAACCTGGTCTACAAGAGCTAGTTCCAGGATAAGCTCCAAAGATACAGGCAAACTCTGCCTTGAAAAACAAAGAGAAAACAAGGCATCTAGAAGTCTCAACAGGGATTTCTAACAAGTGCTACTCAATTTCTGGAGTCAATAAGTCATCCTACCCTGTCCCATTTTGGATTATATGTGCGCGCACATGTGTGTACAAAGAAACTTGTGAAAAACAATAAGAGATCCACTGAGTTCAGGGAGTAAAATGTTTTTTGCCTTGCTTGGGTATGATGGCACATGCCTGTAATCTAAACATTTGGGAAGTTAAAACAAGAGTTTGAGGTTAAGACTGTGAATCTGAGTCTAGCCTGAACTACACAAAAGTTCTAGTCATGAAAAGTGAAAGAAAACAAAACAGTTTGTAATCTAGAATTACTATACTAAACTTTCCTTTGTACATAATACAATTTTCAGATAATAAAATTAGGACACAACACTGTTAAAACTAGGTACCTATAGGTAAAAGTGAAGTTAGATGCACACAGAACAATTCAGTCAAAATAGATTTTACACCTAATTGTGAGACCTACACCTCTTTAACAAAAACATTAACAGAAGCTTCCGAACATTTGATTTGATTATGACTTTTTGTATGACGCCAAAGATATAGGCCACAAAAGAAAAATTAGACAAGTTAAATGATGAAAAATTCCAAATGTTGTGTTTCAAAATATCCTATGTACAGAATAAAAAGAAAAGTCATAAAAGTGGAAGCTCACAAAGCTAAGAACTGAGTCTTCTCTACACACATAAAGGATGTTAGTCTCAAAAAACATCATCATAACTATCTTTACAGGAATTGAAGAAAAATCTTAAAATGTTACCTCACTTGAAGAACTTTCTTGCCCACTTGACACAGGAACAATTTCACTTGAGTTAACATAATTGCTGACATTTGGAAATAGTTCTTCAAAAGATACATTTTGCACTGGAGACAAATCAATCTATATAACAATATAACTCCTTTTACAGTTTCAAATATAATTAGTGTTAGGTAATGAAACATATTGAGAACACTATCTTATTCAAGTATTTTCTTGTGTATTTGAGGCACAAACAATTTCATTTGAATAAACATTATTAATTACATTTGGAAATAATTCTTTAAGACATATTTAAGTGGATAAATCAATGTATAAATATTTTTTCATTAAAGCAAAACAGAATATAAAATCACATATACTGGCAAGGATGTACAGAGATTGGAACCTTGTGCATTGCTATTAAGATTGTGAAATGATGCAAGTTCTATGGTATAGATTTTCTAGAAAATTTAAAGTGCCCCTACCATATGATCTAGAAATTCTACTTCTGGGATATACTCAGAGGAGCTGAAAAGAGGGCGCTTATATTTATACATATACTTTTAGCACCAGTGTTCATAACAACCAAAGCAGAAATGACCAAAATGTCCACTGACCAACAGACACATAAAGAAAATGTAATATTATAACAGAATGTTTTCATATCTAAAATGTAAGTAAGTGTGTGTGTGTGTGTGTGTGTGTGTGTGTGTGTGTGTGTGTATTGTATTGTGTTGTGAGTGCACGTGCCTCTACACTTACATGAAAATCAGAGAACATCTTTCAGGAGTTGGTTTTCACTTTTTACTGTATGATTCCTAAGGATAGACCTCAGGTGGTAAGAAAGTACCCTTACCTACTGAGCCATCCCACAGTATGTGTTTTTGAAATTATTTTATTTTATGTATATGGTGTTTTGGCTATACAAGTCTATGTGCCATGTGTATGTAGGACCCATGGAGGCCAGAAGAGGGTGCTGAATTTCCTGGACTTAGAGTTCGAGAGGGTTGTGAGCCACCATGTGGGTGTTGGAAATCATACCCCAGTCCTGTGGAAGAATAGCCAGTGCTCTTAGCCACTGAATCATCTCTCTGGCCCTTGGAAGTAATTTCTGACACATGCTATCACATATGTGAACTTGAGGACATAATATTTGTGTATTACATTAGTCATAATAGGAGGAATACTGCTGGGTATGGTGAGATATACCCAAAGTCCCAGGTACTAGGGGAGGCTGGGGTAGGAGGGTCAATTGATCTCAGGATAAGTCAGACCTTATCTCAAAAAATAAAGGCTACGTAATGTGTGATGCTTAACTATATGAAGCCTTCATGTAGTCAAATCACAGAGAGAAAGTAGAAAGGTGATTAGGAAGGGCCCAATAGGGAGTTACTTGTTTTATAGGTATGAAGTTTCAGTTTTACAAGATGAAAAAGAATTCTAGAACTAGATGGAGATGATGATTATATGGAAATGTTCAATGCACAACTAAACATGATTAAAATTCCAAATTTTATGTTACATATACAGAAAAGACTGGTTGTAATTGTATATGATTTTGATCCCAGCACTCCAAAGGTCGAGCTGGGCTGGTCTATGCATTCAAGAGCAGCCTGGTCTACAAAAGGAGTTCTAGGCCAGTCAGGGAATGAGGGGAAAGAGAAGGGAGGGGTGGAGGGAGAAGAATTTGTGACCTGGCAAGTCTGGCTAGAGAAGGTTCAGTCACTAAGAATGTGTACTGCAGAGGACCTATGTTTAGTTCCCAGTACCCATGTCAGGAAGTTCACAACCACCTGTGACTCCAGCTGCAGGGGATCGGATGCCCTCTTTTGGCTTTTGTGGGTACTCACACTCAGATGGACATACTCACAGACACGAGACATGTATACATAATTAAAAATAAAATCTTTAAACAAAACTCCTAAACAAACCCTGGTTGGTGTTGCAGTATTCCTCCTTACATACAGAGTATTCCCACTGAAAGTGTGTTTATGTAGTAGAAAAGTTCAGGTAGTATTCTTCATGGGCAAATGCCCCCAGAACAATAGAAACAGATGAATGGGGAGAGGAGAAGTCAGGACACAGATATCACAAAGGCCAAAGGCTGGTACTTACCACAAAGTCAGCTGCGTCTGAAGATGGCGTACTTGTTAACAGGGCTTTGTTTTGCTTATCAGGAGTAGAACTTTTTTTCTATAAATATTCATAAAATAGATAAATTATTAGAAAGAAAACATTTTAAAAATAGTAACTCAAGCTTAGTAGATTAGACCATGTGTAATAATAATAAAATCCTTATTCTGCTAATTAAATTTTAAATCACCTGACAGAAAACTGAAGAATTTTCTAGACTGAATTAGGTCAAGCAACTCTGAATAGAACTGTACCTGGTGTAACAACTACAGAAGAATGTTGAGGTTGAAATCACTATTAATTTAGAAAGAGAAGCTAGAGTGATAAATAATTAGCTTTGATTACCTCTTTTAACCACCTTAAATTACTTTCAGCATTTGTTTAGTTCCTGGAAGAGAACTGTACTTTTCATGGGCAGACTCACATCAACAAAATGGGAGTAGAAAGTAGGGGAGAAACTAGAGGGAAAGTAGGAGATACAAAGATGCAGAAAGAGAGGGACGCTTGAAGAGAACAGAAGGAAAAAGAGAAGATGATTGAGAGAAGGGAGAAGAGAGACAAAAGACAACAGAAAAAGAGACAGAGGCACAGAAGGGCAGGGATAGTGTGGAGAAGGGAGACAGGTTATGAGACAGAGACAGCAGTCAGAAAGAGACAAGCATAGACCACAAAGAAGAAACAGGCAGGAAAGCAAAGAAACGTGAGTGACAGATGGGTAGAGTGACTGAGGTAGGTAGTTTTATTTCCAGCAATCAGTGGCCTTTCTAAATCTTAGACTCCATAAACCCACCATGTCTTTCGGGGAAGTCTCTTTTCTTTATTGTGTGACCGTTACATGACGCCAAGTTTGGATCTGGAACCCAAACCCTGAGATAAACTGAAAATCATAGTTAAGTCTCTACTAGTTTTATTCCACTTTTACTTTTCTTTCACTCTGTTTTCCTTCTGATTTAATCTATTTAAATTAGTTGAAATAAACTAATCTAAAATAGATTATTAAGAAAATATTAAAAACTTATGGGTATATCTGCTTGGTACAGAATATGTTAACTCTTACTTATTAGCTACATACTTTAAATTTCTCTATCTGAACAATGAGGAGCAAGCAGCCTACCTTCAGGATTGGTGAGCAAGGATTTACAGAGAAAGAGAAGATTCTGGAGAGAAGACAGAATCAGTGTTCTGGTGAGCTAGTTCTATCATCACCGAGGCAGGCTCAGGGGTCTCTGTTCACATTTCCTTGAACAAAGAGCCTACTAGTACACCGTAAGGGGTATGTTTAGCACTAACCAAGCTGCATCAGGATCTTTAGGATCTTCATCAGCTGTCAAGCTGAGGTCGTCACCTCAGCCTTCGGCCAAGTCCTGAGCACACAGCACAACACAGACTTGGGTGATGCATACTCTTTGTTCAGAACTCCCCACCGGATCCAGGTAGTCACTGTTCAGTCCCTTATTACTTTTCTCAGGTATCATCTGCTCCAATAAGCCACCTGAACTCTTATTATGTCTCAGAATCTGCTTTGCAGGGCTCCCGATGACACAGCTGTCAATACTCAGTTCACTTTAAAAAAGCATTAGCTTGCATGCAGCTGTAGAACTTAGCTACTTTTTCTCTATATTTGTTAACAAATCGTGCATTACTAAACCTTCCCAATTAGTACATTGTAGTCTTTCCATAATTAGGAGTTAATAAAATACCAGGACTTACCAACACAGGTTCCAGGGGCTGAGGCAACAGAACATCCTCGACTGCGATGCTTTCAAGAGCTGAACTATAATGGGAGAATGGAGCCTTGCTGTCTAGACAACCAGAGCTTAACTTTGTTTGAACTTGTGGACCGCTACCTTCAGATTTCTTTGCAGGCTGAAACACATGCACAATAGCAAATATAATTCACAATGCCATGAAATATCCCTTGTCCTTCTCAGGCATCCTATTACTTCTTCAAGTTGAAAAAAAGGTTTAAATGTGCAGATAATTGATTTTTTAGGAAAAAAGAATGTGTTCTAAGGCTGGGGTATCTCCAGCACTATAAAACATGACAACACAAAGCCTATCATATGCCTAAAATGTTATGTGTTCCATATATTTAAATGAAAAAATCTGGTGAAAGACAAATTAGGTTGAAATACTCAGTTCTACCACATTTAAGGTAACAGCTCTCACATGGTGTTTTACAAAGTTGGAGGTGTGGATTGGTCAGTGGCAGAGCATTTGGCTAGCAGGGGTAACAAATTGGGTAAAAATGAGCTAGAAAACCAAACAATGTTTGCAAAAACAAATTATTAGGTCTGTTTTTCAACACCTAAAATTATACTAGGGAAAATATTAAATCTATTTATTGCTGTCTACCTTTTATAAATGTGAGGTTTGTCTTCTCTTTTTCAACATTGCTTTCAATGATCAGGTATCAATTTTGATGAATGATCATTATAATTTATTAATGATTTCTTTCATGTATTATGCCTTTGGCAGTATATTTAAAATTCATTATCATGTCCCAAATGTTACGTTTCAAACCTGGGACAAACAGCTGGGGTGCCTATTTAACATATAAAAGCAGACCTGGTCACCGGGTTCTCCCAGCGTCCCTCAGTTCCTACGTGTTATAGAGTAATGACAGAGTTGAAGACTAGATAGTTATGGTTACAGTTTTCCTTAGTTATGATAGAAAGTAAATTAGGTACAAAAGTTTGGACTCATCCAGAAAGGATAAATAACGTAATATTCCCCTAAATTTGCCAAATACTCATAAACTGGACATTGTAAACATATCCCTTACTTGGTAATTGTTCTTATTGTATATAGTTTTGAATTGTTAGAGTTAAAATCTTTCTTTTTATTTAGACAAAAAGAGGGAAGTTTTGTGGAATAATCTTTATGTAAACTGTAAAGATGCGTCATTTGGACTGGATTAATAAAAAGTTGAACAGTCAATAACTAGGCTGAGGAGGGATAGACAGGAGTGGTGGCCAGAGAGAAAAGGGGAGCCACCTAGCCAGACAAGAGCCAGCCAGCCCCCAGCTGGCTGGCCAGACATGGAGGAAGCAGGAAAGCAGGATGGACTACATAGATAAGGTAAACAAGTCTCAGGGCAGCACATAGATTAATAGAAATTAGCTTAATCTAAGTTATAAGAGCTAGCTAAAAACAAGCCTAAACTATAATTAATAAGTGTCCATATAGTGATTTAGGAGCTGGTTGGTGAAATAAAGACCAGGTTGCATGTAGCTAGCTATATGCATTTCCATGCCAATCACTTAATCAACTGAATCACCTCTCCAGCCCCTCCAATAATATCTCAAGACAAAGATTAGAAGTCTTTTCAATACTCCTCACTCCTTCCTCTATATCAATCTGTCAATTCTACAGGCAAAATTATCTTCAATCCATACACATCTCTCTCTCTTCTATCTATAAAACACGAAACACAAAATCTCTCACCAAAACTATTTTTAATTTCTTAGTGATAAGTCTCCCTGCTAACATGTTTGCCTTTTCCCAATTTATTCCCTAATCTATATAATAGGAAGAAAGTGGGTTTTAGAGCAACAAAGACCTGCCACAAACTACTAAAAAATGATGAAAACATAAACCTGTTTTCTCAACTATAGATACTATCAAACAAGCAAGCAAGCAAGCACACAAACAAAAAAACCAATTATCTTACTTGAATGATATAAAGAAACAATACAATTAACAAAAGCCTTTCAAAGTCCAAAAGACTTCCCCAGAGAACTTCAGACTCCAGAAGATTATAGTCTTCAGCATAAAGTACTGCTCTGGTTACAGAGTAAATTTCTTATTTGTACCTCAATGAATAATATGTACCTAGTCATTGAAAGGAAATCAGAAAAAAATGTTAAAATGCATTTTAATTCTCTTTTATTAAACTTACATAATGTATATATTTATGTATGGTATACATAGGGTTTTTACAAATTGAGTAAGTCTTATATTCCAAAATGAGTTTTTCTATTACCTTAAATACACAGAAAATAATTTCTGAATGTGTTAATAAAAATCACATCTTTTATTGGTGCAATTATCTGTATAGTTATCCTGCTTCAATACTTGCTTTTTTCTTTGCTTTTTTGGTGGTTGGAGGGCCAGTTTTCTCAGCAAACATAACCTCAGAAGTTGCATTTTCTACAAATGAAAACATAGTTTGATTCTATTTAACCAGCTATTAATTAAATACAGACGACAGAGAATTCAAATTCAAAACCAACCCAAACCCCGGCTTTTAATGACTTTACCTCTGTAAAAGGAAGAAAAACTTAATGTATGCTGAATAATCTAACTTGCCTCAGATAGAAGAAAATATTCCCTTAAAAATTTAGGTCAGACAGGGCTGCACTGGCTGCGCTTGCAGGGGGCCTGGGTTTGATCACCAGCACCCACATGTGGTTTACACTCTTCTGCAACTCCAGTTCCAGGGGATCCAATGGCCACTGCAGACACGGTGCACACACACAGTATACACATATACATACAGGCAAAATACCCATACCCCAACACATAAAATAAGACAAAAACCATCCCAGAGGTCCATGTTTCATAGAAGTAGAATACAAGGTTTACTTTTGAGTTAGGAGGGAGGTATGTAGTGCAGCTCTTTATTTCTACTCCCCTGTATTAAGCACTGCCTTTCTACTGTGATCTTCCTAGCAGCGTTTAGTCATTTACTTATGAATGCAATGAGATTTCTCTGTTGCCCAGACTCGTCTTGAATTTCTAGGCTTAAGCCATTCTCCTGCCTCAGTCTCCTGAGTAGTAATGACTCCACATACCTGCTACTATACCTGACTCTATCAACATTTAAAACAAACTCAGGCCTGGCCTATGCTATTCCGACTTTTCCTGTGCTCCATATTGCCTCCTGCAGCACATCTCACTGTAGCTGCACTTCTTCAGAGAGCCACCCATACTTGACTTCACTGCCTCTCCTCCTGTGTACTCTCAGATTCAAAGCTGTCCAGCTTCGTCCTCATTAGCATCAGCAAAAACACCCCTGTTCTGTCTCCTGGATCTTCACAAGGTGCTGACTGTCCCCTGCTTCTGCTCCTCCCCACATCTCCCTCCGTTCTCTACTCCCCAGACTGAGTACAAAGCAACAGTACTCACTGAGTGCTGGCACTATGCACACTATGCATATGATCTGGGTTTAATATTGCACATCCAGCTTGTCTTTACTCTCTGCACCACTACCCTGATTTGAGGCACCACCTTCTCTATAATTCATTGGACCCTTATTTACCTAAAATGTAAACCTAGGGACATTTGCTTAAGATTTTTTTGTCAGGCTTTCCATTGCCATCAAATTAAAATTCAAACTCTTTACTTTGACATACAAAGTCCTTTTTATGATTCATGATTCCCCAGCCTAAAATATTTTCCAGAGAAAATATAGTATTCTCAGTTAAATTTGAATTTCAGTAAAACTTTAGTTAAATAATCCAGCTTAATAGTATTTATTTTGCAGTGTTTGAAGCATACTTCTACCAGAATATTTGCCATTTACCTGAGTTCAAGCTTAATGCATTTATTTGCTAAATCTGGAAACTTTGAGGGTTAATGGATTACTTCTATCATTTTCATCTCCCAAGGTGAAGAACATTCATAGGTAGATTTATGAGTTTGTGGGAGATAAAAACTACTACCAACATTTTGTAATAAATTAAACAGAACAATAACAAACATGGGAGTACTGAGGATAACCTCTGGACAACTGGTTTGTAGTTCCTAAGATTAAGACCAGGTTAGATCTGGATTATGATCATTCTTACTCCACAGTTTTCATTCTAATTAGTCTGATTACTTTAAATTATTTTCTACCTCATTAATGTATGTTATACAATGATGTATTATTATTATCACTATCATCATCATCATTACTATTATTAATAATTATTGAGACAGAATCTCACTATGTAGCTCTACAAACACAATCTGTAGACCAGGCTGGCCTTGAACACACAGTTATCTGCTTGCCTCTGCCTCTAAAGTGCTGGTATCTAAGGCACACACCATCATACCCATCACAATGAATTGTTACATAATGCATACTTTAGAATGGTGACATTCAGTGGGTTAACTGCCAGCTTCATGGGCTGTTTAAATTCAATTGAAATTACATAAAATTTAAAAAAAGCTTTTAAAATGAATGTGTGTGTGTGTGTGTGTGTGTGTGTGTGTGTGTGTGTGTGTGTGTGTGTGTGTGTGATTGCTGGTTTACTCTGTCTTGAGTCTTCTCATGGCTTCTGAGGTACAGCTCTAATGCACCAGCCACTAAGCCTAGGCGTCACCTGATGGACATTTCCTTCTTTCCCTCCTTCTACATATTGAAGTGTTACATTTACATTCTTCTTATTAGTTTTAATTCATTTTTACTTCCATATGATTTCACCTAATCCTATGTCATCAAAACACCTACATTCCAACTCCAAATAGATATCAGAGTGTGTGTGTTTGTGTATAAAAACAGCCTCTGTCCTGAATTCCAGAGTCATATATCACAAACTACCTTGATGAAAGTGACACTTGAAGCTAATGCACCTCTCTAGGCTGAATTATTTTATTCAAGGTTGTATATACAAAGGTCACAGTACTTCCTCAGATAGAACTGCCTTAATTTCTCCATTTAAAACATCATACCTAGGGGCTGGCAAGATAGTTCAGTGAGTAAAGTCACTTACCAGACAACAAGCTTAGAAACATGAGTTCAATCTCCAGAACCCACATATAGGTGGGAGGAAAACAGTAGCTCCACAAAGTTGTCCTCTGACATCTACACGTGTGCTGCCATGTGTGCGCCTGCCACATGCACCCACAGACAGTAATAATAGCTTACCCAGTCACACTCTTTACCCTGCTTCATTTTTTTTCATTGTTCTTATTTATATTCTTATACATACTCTATTTCTCTCATACAATACATCCTAACCACAGTTTCCCCTTCCTCCACTTCTCCTACTTCCCCTGCCACATCCCCTCTTCCTCAGATCCACTCTCCCTCTCCTTCCCTTCAGAAAAGAGCAGGCCTCTAAGAGACAACAGCCAAACAGGACAAAACAAGATACAATAATACAACAAGGCAAAAGCCCTCACAATGAGGCTGGAGAAGGCAACTCAATAGGAGTAAAAGAGCCCCAAGAACAGGCAAAAGAGTCAGAGATACATCCATTCCCACTGTTAGTAGTCCCACAAAACCACCAAGCTAACAGCTATAACATACACAGACGTGGTGCAAAGCCATGTAGGCCCCATGCCACTTAAGTCTCTGTGAGCTTCAGAAGTGAATATAAAAATTTTTATTTCTCTAGTCCCTTGAATGTGATATTACAAAGCGAGTTTCCTTTAATTTCCTCGTGCTAACTGTCTAGAGTACAGGCTCAGTGTCTAACACTATAATACTATTGTTCAGAATAGTATGAGCTTAACCTTTTCTCTCTCCAAGACAGGATATCAACTGTTTAGCTCTAGTTGTCCTAGAAATCACTATGTAGATTAGAATGAGCTCTCAAAAACAATTTCTCAAAATGAAGATTTTAATACTAAACTGTGTATTTTTGATCCATATAAACATTTGAAATAATAATTTTTTTGAAGAAGGAACAATTCTTCAATTTTGCTTTCAAATAAATAATATAAAACTTCTTGCAAGAAATAAAGAAAACAGGGGCTAAAGGGATGGCTCAGTCATTACGATCACTGGCTGCTGCTCTTCCAGCGTACCTCAGTTCAATTCCCAGCACCCACATGGCAGCTCACAACTGTTTACAACTCCAGTTCCAAGGGATCTGTTCCTCTCTTCTGGCCTCTGCAGGTATTGTATGCACATGGTGCACAGGACACATACAGGCAAAACACTCATAAAAATAAACCTGGAAAAAGAAACAAAATAAAAATCTGACCTAAGACTGAGGCTAATAGGTACATAAATGTCCTGCTATGTTCACTCCAATAATAAATTAAAGAGTGCCAGTAATGCAAGACATTTTGTTGATCCTAGCATTTTCCAGTCATGACATGTGGCCCCAATTGTTCTTCTACCACTGAACCTATAAGGGCAGAGAAAATGTGTCACTTCCCACTGGGGTATACAGCAATGCCTAATATAGAATATTTTAAGTATATTTCTAATAAAAATAAACAATAGGTTGTATATGAATAGTAAAGACCCATTTTCTAACCTAGATAATATATTTATTAATAAATATATTTATTAATAAAAAATAATAATTTTTTTTGTTTTTCGAGACAGGGTTTCTCTGTAGCTTTGGAGCCTGTCCTGGAACTCCCTTTGTAGAGCAGGCTGGCCTCGAACTCACAGAGATCCGCCTGCCTCTGCCTCCCGAGTGCTGGGATTAAAGGCGTGTGCCACCACCACCCGGCTTCTAACCTAATAATATTCTTTTCTTTCTTTCTTTTCCCTCTCCCTCTCTCTCTTCCCCTCCTCTCTTACTTTTTTTCATTGAGATGGGGTGCATTCCTAGCTGGCCTGAATTTGCTATGTAAACCAGGCTGGCTTCTAACTTGCTTGTTTTCTGAATGCTGGGATTAAAGGTGTGTACACCACCACCATAAGCAGCCAAATCTTTATTTTTAAAATGCAACTGAGCTAAAATGTTTCCTGGAGTACCTAGTTTGTTAATATATGGTATACTGTAGCAAAGGTAAATATGTAATCATTTAAATAATTAGTGCCACTAATTATTACCTGATGCTAAATTTGAAGTACACTTTGGTTCTGAAGAGATATGTGGGGCTTCTAATGTCATCTCTCTGTAATAAGAACAAATTAGTGATATTTTCTAATCTTTTAGTAACTTTCAATTATCCTCAAATTATACTGAAATTAAAGACATGCAATTAATTATTCTGTAGGAAAATATAACTAGTCAAAAATGCATCATATTTATAGTAACAGATAACAATAACATGTATGTACATGTTTATGTAGAGGAAAGTCCTGGTGTTTAGAATTACATAGACCTGAGTTAACCCTGGTTTTACCACTCATACTTCAGTGGCCTTGAGAAAGCTACCCAACCTGTCCTGAGTCTTACTTGCAAAGAAATTGCCAGGATGTTTTTGGTGAGGACCCCAAACATAAGTGATATTTGGACATGAGTGTGTTTTTCTCTTTGGCACTTCCACAAATGAGACTGCATTCCGTTCTGACTAAACATGCAGGTGAGGATGAGTTATTACAAGAAGATCCAGGCTCAGCATTCGCTCCTAAAACAAGTTCTGAGAAAGACAGATTTCCTTGAAGACAACAGAGTTGAAAACCAAATGTGAGATGAGACTTTTCTAGATTCCTGTATTAGTTAACTGAAAAGTAGAACTCAGTAAAGAGCCAACTATTTTTCTGTCATTTCTCTTTAAGCTCTTATTTCCAAATAGAGCTGCCTTGCTTCTGAATGAACCTTCATGTGAACTACTTCTTACTGGGGCATTTCAGGGACACCCTGAGTTCTCTTCAGATCACATAACTCTTCCGCCTTTCACTAATGCATCTCAGCTGCCCTATGAATAAACAGTTATTTTTAGGGATGAAGACTCCAGTGTAGTGACACAACTGCACACTTCTGCTATGACACGTAAATCTCTCCCTGCTCTGGCCCGATTCAGACCCCTGCTATGGGGACAGCAAGCCCTACCTCCGCTTCTCTAGTTCTAGTCTCCCACTGCCAGCTTGCCACACACTTGTCTGAAGCTGGCTTCCTCTGGCATTGGATCAGTGGACTTTCTCCAGTCTGTAGGCTACCTTTCCATTTTCTTGAGTTTTCTATAAGTATTCACTGAGTGTTAAATTATTTTACATTTCTCACAATCTGCTTCAGTCATGATGAAAACCTTTCAGTGGCTCTCAATATCTCTGGGACAAAATAAAAATTCCACCCTCCAGGCCTTTCACAGATCAGATCGTGGCCACCCTCTTGAACTCAGATGCTATCAGTTTCACAGACTCTCAGGTCAGTACACTTACCCTGAACCAAACACTTCCTCTAATAACACACTTCTCCTTGGTCTTCCCCACAGCAATTCTACCACTTTTTTTTTGCAAGAGCCTCAACATCAAGCAATATTGGCATTAATTAATAATAACTACCTCCACAATAGTTCCTCCTAAAACAGAGTTTTTTAATAAGTGTTTTTGAGACAATTACACAAATAATCCATTGTTATTATTCCTAGGAGCCAAGAGAGGTCAGTGTGTTCTTAGAGTTTTAGAAAACTACATAAATCATCAGTGCATATCTTACGGAAACTCTCAATGTTATACTGAATAGTGTACATGATTAGAATCACACAAACCAGGGCTTAAAGCCAACTTATGCTACATTTTGGCAATTCACAATGAATTGGGTTTTTTTTTCTTTCATTACCTTTCATTAGATTACCAAAAATCTAAGAAATTAAAAGTCTAATTCAGTTTAGTTAGATGATGCAATTATCTGCAATCCACAAGAATTGAATACTTTCCCTGCAATACTACTTTTATTGAATACAAATTTAGAGAAAAAGTACCTTTTTATATTCTTTCACTATGACAAAAATCACTTTGGTAATTGTGCAAGGACTAAACTAACCTACCAGTTTGATAGATTTACAAAAAGTCAGACTAAGAGAGAACCAAAGATGGGAAGAACAGGCTTGAGATGATTATAATCAGCACACAAAGGTCGGTATCCAAAGCTATGAGTAGATAATATGAATTAATAAATGCTTGACTAATAAATTCTTACAAAATGAAGCCTGATTCAATGTTAACAAAACAACTTTGATAAGACAAAAATATACCCAATGATTTTTATTAAATGTTACTTGACATATGTGCTATAATTCAAAATGATAGAGTCAGCCTTGGCCACGGTCTCTCCCATCCCACCACTGGCTCTAACAAGTCTTGCTACTTCTACTTGCAAACGTCGTAGGAGCTCAGCCTCTTAGCTCAGGCCCTCCTCTGGCTAGTCCTCCTACCTAAAGAGCTCTTTACCCAACTTGCCCTTCTTGTAGATAACTCTCAAATGATGCCTTTCCAATGGGACCTCCACACCACACCATTTAAAGTAGCAAGCTTCAACTCCAACACTCCAGAGGCCATCTTGCTTTACCTTTTTTGATATCATCTTTTCAACACAGCAAGTGGCACCACATTTGCTTGTCTATTGTCTATCTCCCCAAAATGTAATGTGGATTTGATGAGGACAGTAATTTTGTGTTTCATTGATTTTACTCCTTATTATATCCCAGCAATTAGAACACTCCTGACTAGAGTAAGTGATCAGCAAATACTGAATCAAGTTTATCTGAGTTTGTGGAATGGCAGTCATCACTATCATATAACTCTTATAATAAAGGGTTTTGAAAAGTACAATACCAAAATTTTTAGTTCTTACATTTTTCTATGGCATTCCTCATAGTTTTCTGGAGAAGAACCTACCAAAGGGGAGGAGGAAATCAATCCATTAGACATAGAGATAATCCAAAGGCACATAAGGGGCTAAAATTATCCTGGATAAAATATTTCTCTTCAGCATACACACTGACCAAACTTCTGATTTTATGTTTAACTGTTTTATCGTGATTCTCATTTGTGTCTCTTAAATTAGGCAAAGGTATTTTGAAAATATCAAAGTAAAACATAAAAAGTATTATGAAGTGTTATGAGATACATAAATATTTGTGTAGTTCTTTATAATCTGAGTACCTTTCACAACTATTATCTTGGGAATTTTACAATATCCAAGTCAGTCAGACACACCAATTTATTTTTCCCCGTTTCACCTGTATGGAAACAAGGACTAATCAGTTACACAACCCACCACCTGCCTTAGGTGTTAGCTGAATCAATGATGTCCAGGTACAGTAAGAAAGCCTAGCTCAAGCTGAGGTAGACCACGGAGATGAGTAAGGGCAGACAGCTTGCCAAGCACGCCCACGGGCCTAGGTTCAGTCTCTAGCACTGTAAACATCCAACAGTAATAAAGAAGATTGGACTGGGGTGGAAGAAGAATTAGTCAGTAAAGTACTGAGCAAACATCCACAAGGACCTGAGTTCAGTCCCCAGGACTCATGTTGTGGAGGAGAAGACCAGCTCCCAAAAGTCATCCTCTGATCTTCACAAGTATGTCATGGCACAATATATGTACATGTACTCAATCCACATATTAAATAAATGTAATTTTTTAAATTAGGGACTGGCAGATGGTCCGTTGATAAAGGTGCTTGCTGCCAAGAATTTGATCCCCAGGACTTGTCAGGCTGTTTTCTGAACTCTATATGTGCAGTATGGCACATGCAAATGCTCATGCATACACACACATGCATACAGACACATAATAGATAAGTAAAATGTAAACAATAAACTAGAAACCCTTATTACTAAAACTATTGTTAGGTATTATTTGTAACCAGAAGCAATCTTGGCTCATAGGTTTAGATTATAAGTCATTTAGAATAGAAAAAAACTACTTTCATTTTCCAACATAGATGAGGGATTTTCTTCATGAGAGAGAAAAACGAATGTAAAACTCACTTAGAATTGCTGAGAGGTCTGAGAGCTGTGCCACCTTCTCTACAGCCACTGCATTGCTGGTGTCTAGAAGAGTGGAATTCTTGCAGGACTTGTACTCTGGCAACCTGGGATGCTCACAATCTAAAAAACAGAATATATCATGGTACATACCATACACTCATGTATGTGAATGTGTGTGTGCTAAATAAATAAATATAATTTCAAAGTTTTAAGATAACATAAAACTTTGAAAAGCCTACAAGTGACAGATTACTCCATGCCCCAAACTTAGGTCCTATCCATTCCAGACAATGGTAATTGAAGGTTTTGGATAGAACAGAACACAAGGATAAGCCATAATGACATCAAGGTAAGAATCTACAGTCCAGGCCAGTTCTCTGTCCTTGCATGTCTTCTGTCTAGATTTTTGCTTTACAGAGATCACTGAGCTGCAGAGTGGCAGCATACACATAACTGGCTGACTCTCATACTCTCTGTACTCCTCTCCATCCATTAAGCCTCATGCCAGTGAGAAACATGGTCACACTGCCGCTACTTGGATTCAGTTTTAAACTTCCTATTGACTGTGGCTATGTAAGAATTTGCTACCTGTTGCATCCCTGTATGTACCTTTCACCTGTCCACAGCATACTATCATATCATCAGATAGTCTTCTTATGTATGGAAACTGCGAATTGAACCTAGGACCTCACGCAAGCTGGCCAAACATTCTACCACTGAGATACATCTCCAAATATATTAGATATTCAATGTAGGTATCATGATGATAAAATACTACAAAAATCTTATTCTTCTGGTATACCATGCAATCTTTTGATTTTCCTGAATCAGTGTTCCCCTATCTTCACAGATGGTTTAATTTTATATGTATTTCATTCTCTTAGTCTTTTTTTGTTTTTGAATTTCAAGACAGGGTTTTTCTATGTAGTCCTGGCTGTCATGGTACTCACTCTGTAGACCAAGAAGGCCCCAAACTCACAGAGATTTGTCTGCCTCTGTCTCCCAAGTACTGGGATTAAAGGCGTGCACCACCACCGCCTTGCAAGATTTTGGAATTTTAGAGAGACTATGAATATTTTAGAGAAACTCTAAACTTTGAAAGAGATTTTAAATGTTTTGAAGAGATTGAACTTTTCTTACTCTTTATTTTTGTTTTTGTTTTTGAGACAGGGCCTCTCAATGTATCCCTGGCTGTCCTGGAACTCACTATGTATGCCAGGCTAGTCTCAAACTCACAGAGATTCACTTGCCTCTGCCCCAAGAGCTAGGATTAAAGGCATGTGCCACCATACATGTCAAGAGACTGAACTTTTTTTTTCCAAGACAGGATTTCTCTGTAGCTTTGGAGCCTGTCCTGGAACTAGCTCTTGTAGACCAGGCTGGCCTCAAACTTGCAGAGATCCACCTGCCTCTGTCTCTCAAGTGCTGGGATTAAAGATGTGCACCACCACTGCTTGGGAAGCGAGTGACCTTTTAAAGTATCTGAATTTTTAAAGACTGTGACTTTTGCCGGGCGATGGTGGCGCACGCCTTTAATCCCAGCACTGGGGAGGCAGAGGCAGGTGGATCTCTGTGAGTTCGAGACCAGCCTGGTCTACAGAGCTAGTTCCAGGACAGGCTCCAAAGCCACAGAGAAACCCTGTCTCGAAAAACCAAAAAAAAAAAAAAAAAAAAGACTGTGACTTTTAAAAGTTGGAATGTTTTATATTGTGATATTAATATTAACATGTCAACTTGGGGGCAAATGACAAAAGAAAGGTTCTAGTTGAATAGTGATGTGACTGTATGCTATCAAGTTGATAAGGGGTCAATTATGTTGGCTAGTTTTATATCAACTTGACACAAGGTAGAGTCACCTAGGAAAAAGGAATCTCAATTGAGAAAACGTCCCCACCAGACTTGTCTGCAGGCAAGCCTGTGGGACATTTTCTTGATTAAAGATTGATGTGGGAGGGCCCATTTCATTGGTGATGCTGTCACCCCTGCACTCTAGGGTCCTGGATGGTATGAGAAAACAGGTTGAGTGTGCCAAGAGGAGCAGGCCAATAAGCATCACTCCTCCATCAATTCTTGCCTCCAGGTTCCTGCGTGGAGTTCCCAGTTTGACTTCCCTGGACAGACTATAAGCTCTAAGATGAAATAAACCCTTTCCTCTATAAGTTGCTTTTAGTAATGAGGTTTATCACAGCAATAGAAAGCTAACTAAGACACCAGCATCATTTGTTGAAAAGGATATCTTTTCTTCAATGTGCATTTTTGGTGTTGTCAAAATTCTCATGCCTGTAGCTGTACAGGCATCTATCTGGGTTCTTTCCTTTATTTTTATGATCTATATGTCTGTTTAAGTACCAGTATCATGCTGTTTCTATGACCATGGTTCTGTAGTTTAGAATTTTAAATCATTGTTAATTGACCGAAAATCTTTTGTGTCTCCCCACAAAGTTATTTTTTTTTCAGAATTGTAAAAGCACAAAAAGATAATCCAACCAATTAAGCCCATTTCCAGGCCTTTATTACATTTGTTCACTGATACCCTGTTGCCCAAAGCAAGCTATATAGCTCACCCAATGTGAAAAAGTAGAAAACTACCACAGAGGAATGAGCAATTTAGACCAACATATCAAAAATCACAGCATCCCTTTTATTAACAGATCCTAGAGCCATCTAATCCATAATCCCTCTGACTAAAAACATCCCAAAAGGTAATTCTTCAGGGAATCCCAATATTTGGGATGTTAAGACAGGGGAACTCAAGTCACTTCAAGTTCAGCCTGGTTTACATAGTAAGGCCTTATTTCAAAAGAGGCTTCCTTTGAGTAGAAAGGAACAGTCACAATATCTGCCATTTAAAAATGACATCAACACATATGTATATAACTGGGCAAATATAGTATACAACTGTACGGTATATATATATATATATCTGTACAAACATTAGTCACCATTAGTTTGTACAGTTATATACACATGTAACATGTTCATGCTTGTACATGTTCTGTCATCATGACTCCATCCCTTCTATCTAAGTTTGCCCTCCCTCTCCCCCTCCTTCACTAGGTCTCCTTTGCTCTAGATTCTCCTCATCTACTTTCAAGTCACCTTTCGGTTTTATTTCAACATATGAGAGAAAATACACAATACTTGTTTTTTTTTTGTGTCTTGATTAGGATTCATGACTTCTTCTTTCCAATTCACTGTGTCTTTATGAGTTTGATTTTGAAAAGAAAAAGGCACGTTCTATTGTTACAGGAAGTTGTAGAGAAAAGCCTATGTTGTCTTCCATCATCAACCAAAGGCTCTATTTATAATAAATAATAAATAACTGAAGAAAATTCAAGCAAGGATTTGGCCTATTTAACATGTCATATACTGAAGAATAAGAAAACTACATGAAATAAAAGAAAGCAAATAGAGGTGTACAATGAGGGTATGGATATTTAGAGAACAAATACACCTTCACCTCCATTAAGTGCAGATATATCCACTGTAAGACGTATGGACAAAGCAACAGTTTTACAGCCCAGCCAACTAAGGATGAAATCATATTCTTACTCAAATAGTCTGATCCTCTGAACAGCTCAGGTGATGAGAAGCTATTCTCTTCAGTACTCTTTGTATATGAGTCTGTGTCTGAAGAGCTCAGGGGACAACTGGAAACATCGTACTCTGAAGTTATCTCTGTAAAATAAAGGGAAACAAAAAAAGTTGAAAGGGATAAAGAACAGAATTAAAATCCCAAAAAGGCACATCTGTAGAAATGTGTTATATATATATGTATATGTATATATATATATATGTAGTCATATAGCAAGAATTTAATATTGACTTCACACACAATTAGGAAATCATAATATTGTCAATGATTTTGATTTAAATCTTAGACAAACAAATGCTTTGATATTGATAAACACATTATAATCCTTTTTGACTGTTTCCCTAAGTTTTACTTTTTACGGCCCACTCCTTTTTCATTTCATCTGTAATCCTAGCTCAAAAATTCAAGTTCTATATGTAAGCAATTCACTAGCTAAGAAGAAAAAGGATGAATCCAGCCATTCCATCCAAAAAAAGGACAGACTAAAATAAGACAGAATGAAAAGTAGACAAACAAAAGACTGAACAGACATCCTAGAAATATTCAAATGTATATGCATAACTGATTTTTATGAAGACATGTAAGTAGTTTAATGAAGAAAGGAAGGATTGTCTTTTAAACAAATTGTGTTAGAATAACTCCACATGCATATGTAAAACCATAACAAACATTGGGTGTGTGACTTTGTGGTAGAATATTTGTGAAGCCCTAGGTCCAATCACTATCATAACAAAAGCCCTTCATCCCCAAAAACAAAACTCCAAAAAACAAAACAAAACAAAAGTTGAGCTGAAGAGATGGCTCAGCAGTTAAGAACACTTGCTTTTCTTGCAGATGACCTGTATTTGGTCCTAACACCTGTATAGCAACTTATAGCCACCTGTAACTCCATTTACAAGGAATCTGAGACATCCTCCTCGCCTCCTTGAGCACCAGGCACACATGTGGTACAAATACATACATATAGACACTCATACACATAAAAATAAATTTTAAGAAACTTAAATTTTATACTCTAAGAAATTAACACTAAGTTAGGCATGTTGGTGCATGATTCATGGAGAAGGGTTGTAGTCCTACCTACTCAGGAGGCTGAAGCAGGGAAATATAGAATTTAAGGCCAGCCTAGGCAAATTAGTGAGACATTTCCTTAAAATAAAAAGTGAAAAAAGAGATCTGGTGGAAAGACACTGCAAAAGCAACATTATAAATAGAAGAGCTACACACTGTGCGGCAATCAGTGCTCATACAGGACTCTGGTACACCGACACACATCTTTACCTGGACCAAGGCCACAGAGAAAGCCAATCCTTAGAGAAACTCAAATTGCTCTGCCAGCAACAACAGGATAAGCACCATCACACACACACACACACACACACACACACACACACACACACACACACCACTACCCTGAGAACCATGTGAACACAGGAGCTGACCTGGATACAAACCTGGGGACACACGTATACCTAGGCAGACTACAAACTGGTGGAAAAGTAGCTTGAGCTCAGGTAATATCCAATCGCAAAGGTTAATCCAAGCATGCACAGCATACAACCCTTACAGCTTGTCCTCATTCCTACTTTTCTTCCCTTTCCTCACTTCCTCTTTAGTATTCTTTTTTTAAATTTGAAACAGGATCTTACTATGCAGCCCTGCTGTCCTGGAACTCACTATGTAGAATAGTCTACGCTGAAACTCAGAGATCCTACTGCCTCTGCCTCCTGAGCATTAATCCTCCTGAGGATTAAAGGTGTGCTCCACCATGTGTGACTTTTTTACTTTTTATTACTAATAAACTTAACAATCTTTAAATTACTTGCTTTTTCATTTAATCTCCTAGCTCCTTAGTGAGAATGTAGGCAAATTACCCAGTTGCTTTTTATTGTACTTTAGTATCTGGTTTGTAGTAAAATCATTCTTTCTGTTATAGTTCTCTGCTACTCCCCTATCAGTGATAGTGGGGAATCATAAGCCCAAGAAAAGACCATCCATAAAGAAGATCCACATGAAACAGAACAGTAAATATGGAAAAAAAAACCCAAAAAAACCAATGATAATGGGAAGACTCATCCATTGCATCAGATACACAAACAACACAGAAACATACAAAAATGAACAAGCCAATACAGCACTTTCAAAAGCTTGCAACTCTTCAATAACTAAAAACAAAGATAGTAAACTAAGCAAAAAGCTAAACAAATGACTCAAAAGTTCATTTTTTTTAACAACTTCAGAGTACTCAAACAAGTAGATGATAAAACAAGGAAATCAAGTCAGGGCCTAGATAAAAATTTTAGCAACATGAATAAGAACCTCAATAACCTGGAAAAGAAACTCAGCAAGGAAACTGAAATTCTGAAGAAAAACCAAAACAAAACAAATGTTGGAAATTGAAGAGTTAATTCAGGAAATTAAAAGCATCACTAATATGCTAGGTCAAGCATAAGAAAGAATATCAGGGATCAAAGATGAGGTTGAAGATATACTATACTCAGAGAAAGAAAACGTAAGGGTATCTATAAACATCCAAGAATTCTGGAAAATGATCAAACAAAAAACAAAATCTAAAAATCCAGAAAGTAGAAGGGTAGGAGCTGAGATAATAGCCATAGGCATAGAAAATTAGAGTAAAATTATTTCTAATCTAGTCTCTTTGGAACTTCAGTGCTGGTCAGTCAGCTGACATGCATGCCTCCTTCCCAACCCACAATCCTGGCACTGCTAAACCAATCTATTTAGGGTCTCTCTTCACTGCTACAGGACAAGGAAGCGTGAAACAGAGCTGTACTTAACAGGGCTTTAGGCATGAAGTGGTAGTTGTATGAAATGGTAGTTGCTTCCTTTGCTCTTCAATCAGTAGACACAGCAGAAAAGCCAATGGCTCTTTGTGATACTCCTCTTTTTCACAACCTTCCTTTAGGAATGCCTACAGTTCTGCTTCAGGAAACCTATTGGCTGATATTCCTTAATGGTATTATAAGAATCTGCAGCAAGTGTAATAAAAAGGCTGGGAATCATGGAAAAGAGTAGTAGCTGTGAGTACAGATAGCTGAACAGTCACAGAGATGTTCTGATGGATCTGAGCAAAGACTGAAGGTGGCTAGCCAATGCCACACGCATGCTGTATTTTCTTCTTTACCAGGAGATTTAGAAATACCTTCTGTAACTTATATTAATAACAATGGATCTTGTGAACAGTATATGAGAAGCCAAGAAAATCACAATAAAAAGCATCAAACAGCAGGACACTCTAAAGCGTTTCCTCAGTGGGTCTAGATACTCTCACGTCTTTATATGTCTCCATGTTGGTACTAATCTCAAAATAGACTTTGCTTCTGTGAGCTTTCTTGTCAAAGGAATCATATTATGAAAGACCTAGCAATCTGGTAACAATCTGGAAGAAATCATCTATAGGTCAGTGTCTTTGGGGTAAAAATTTTCTATTTGTAGGAGCCAAAAAAATTCCAGTCTGAACGATGAATGAGTCCAGTGCTGAAGGCACATTTAGAAGTCTAATTGTTTCATCAACACTGTCAATATTCAGGGTCTCACTGGAAGAAAACATGGGCCTTTTCTTTTAATACTGCATACAGGTTTTAATCCAATTCTATTGTCTTAATTTTGCCAATAACTGTCACCAGGGAAATTTTCATTAGATGGCGATATGACTGAAAAAGCAAAAACGATGCTGTCATTAAGTGTCTCCTTGAGTATATATGATGCACATATGCAGCCATAGTCATTGTGCTGGATAGTTTTATGTTAACTTGACACATGCTAAAGTCATCACGGGAAAGGGAGCCTCAACTGAGAAGATGCTCTCGTAAGATTGGACTGTAGGCAAACCTGTAGGGCATTTTCTTAACTGGAGATTGATGTGAGGGCCCAGCCCAGTGTGGTGGGTGGAGCCATTCCTAGACTAATAATCCTATAACAAAGTAGGCCAAGCAAGCCAGGCAAGCCAGTAAGCAGCACTCCCTTGTGGCTTCTACCTCAGCTCCAGTCTCCAGGAGCTCATCTGAGTTCCTGTCCTGACTTCCTTCAAGATGAACAGTGATAAAACACATACTCCTAATAAACCCTTTCCTCCCCAGCTAGCTCTGGTCATGTTTCATCACAGCAAGAGTAACTCTAACTAGGATAGCCATCTTCATCTACACCAGCATATTCTCTCAAAAGCCAAGTTTTTAAAAGCAACAGCGTTCTCTTCTTTGAAAGCAAGCACCACTGATTAAACCAAATTCAACAAGTTATGTGGTGACTGCACTATTTGGAAAATCTACAAACCCAGTTCCCATGGAATCTGGCTTGGTATTTTTCACAAGGGCTCAGGAAACAAAACTTCAGATTTCCTCTTCTATCCTCTCAACTCAGAATCAAAAGGCACCATTGCATTTCGCTGTCACCCTGGGCCCACTAGGGCCAAAACTTGGTTCCACACGGGCAGGTCCACTCCTCAAGGCATGATGCTGCCCTGTGTTGCAGGAGGATGATCCCATCCGTGTGTCAGCTGTACCTGCCTCTGACCTGAGCTTAATTGCTCCGGCCCTGCTGTCCAGCCGTGTGCCCTACCATGACTCCCCCAGCTCAGGGTGCCAGGAAGGCCTGCAGGAAGACCTCTGTACACGCTGTTTCTTTTGCATGGATTTCTCTTAACCATCTTTTGGCATAGCTAATTTCTGTTCCCCTTCAGCTCTCAAGTCAATTGCCAACCACACATGGAAGCTTAATTGATTACATTCAAGTCATTCTCTTTTATAACATGTCATTTACTGGTGTAAACTTGCAGGCATTGAGAATGAGGTCTAGAGCACAGTCAGAGGAAAGACAGCTTCTCTTGTGCTGAAATGAGAAGTCGAGAGATGTCAAGGAGAGCACTATGTTTGCGGAAAAGACAGAAAGCTGTAATCTGTTAGTCTTACCTGAGACCAGTTCACTACTTGATGAGCAACTGTCAATCTTGAAGTCCTTAGTCACTGACTCCTATGTGGAATAAAAATTAAAGATATAGTACAAATTATGAGATAGATATTTTAACTTGATTTTTTGATATTTGATTTGAAAAATGAGCACCAACTTTGTATGTTAATTTCATAGATATGTCGGAATACTGATCACAGATAACCTGCTATTTAACACGGAATCTAAAAATAAATATTAGATTACTATGAATAAATATGGGGAACTAGCACAGTCAGTTCACTATTGAGAGATAAAGTAATAGACAGAAAGTAAGTATTTTTCTGACCACCTAGGAAGGGAGGACTTTTTCTCACCTTTAAATAACAAGTGGAAGCCGGGCGGTGATGGCGCACGGCTTTAATCCCAGCACTCAGGAGGCAGAGGCAGGCGGATCTCTGTGAGTTTCAAGCCAGCCTGGTCTACAAGAGCTAGTTCCAGGACAGGCTTCAAAGCTACAGAGAAACCCTGTCTTGAAAAACAAACAAACAAAAAAAACCGAAAAAAAGTGGACTAAATCAGAAGAAAAATGATATAGAAGTCCAAAATAATAAAATTAAAGACTCATAAGTCAATGGCAATACTTGCTAGGTGTGTAAAACTATCTTCAGTATATAATGAACAGATACTTCACAGCAGAAGAAATACAAGTGGACAACAGTGAGAAAAAAGTCCTGACTTCATCAGCATCCAAAGAAATGGGAAGTAAAATAACACACAGCTTTCTATCTGTCATCAATTTGAGTAAGAGTGTGCCAATTTGCCCATAAGAATCTCAAAGTGTCAAACACATCTACCCTTTGGCCTACTGCAAAGTATTTATCTTAAATAACAACCTTAGGTGCACACAATCCTATAGCAGTATGTCTATCAATACCCACAAAGGCAAACCTTGGAAACTCAGGCTCCCAGTCTCCAGAAAAGTCAGACATATTTTGGTATATCTATTAGATAAAACACTATGAAGACATTAAAATATTATAGATACCTTAAGACTATTTAAAAATAAGGTAATGTGTAAATTGTAAAATGTTTTTAAAGCAGAGAAAAAAGCAGAAAGAAACATACAGCAATTTTAAGCAAGTTTTATATATACTATTTTTAATATTTAAATCATCTTCACAAAATACTTCACCACATACTGTTAAAACATAATGCAAAAAAATCGTTTTTTAAATGTCATATGTGAAACTGCCACCTTCTAAACACAGGCCTGGTGGCCTGAGGCAGAACTGTAAGTTTAAAGCCAGCTTCTGCTGTGCAGTGAGGTCCTGTCTCACAAAGCTAGATTATAATAAAAGAATATTAGCATGCTCAGCGGCACACTGAGTCCTTAGTGATCAGTCATGTTTCTAGTTGCTAATGGACAAACTCAAATGGAAAACAGGCTTTAAAATGTTAAGATTTTGAATCTGCAAAAGAGAACGTTAACAAATAACATTTTCCCAGTACTCACTAAAAGATCTGAAAAAGACGGAACTGTGTAATTATGAACCTACTTAAGTGGAATGCTCAAGGCTCTCTAGGGTGTGTGTGTGTGTGTGTGTGTGTGTGTGTGTGTGTGTGTGTGTGTGTATCAATGTAACAAAAATAGTAGAAACTATCCTTCTATTGTGAGGTGCATCAGCTACTGCCTGTCTCTACCCTAAGCGTATGTAAGAAGCACAGGAAGAACATACATACACTCAATGGAGTTATCTTCTTATCTGGGGTCTCTTTGCCAGGGATATTTTCTTGCAGGCTTTCCCCTCCTGTAATACTTAACTGACTGCAAATAAACAAAACAGTTCAGTTTACAGCATCTGGGTTTGACTGTGTCTTGTTGTAGTTTAAAATCTGAGAGTTCCTTTAAGGAGAGCTTAGAGAACTGACTGGGATTTGCACCAAAAGCTGAATGATGCTGCAGACGCTTTCCTTACAGGTTCTGTCTCGCCTTTAAGTAACGTGGCAAACTCTCCATTCATAAACCGAATCTGTCTGGACTGGGGGCTGTAGCTCAGTTTGGTGGAGGGCCTTAAACCACAGCATAATGGCACAAATTTATAATCCCAGATTTGGGAGGTGGAGGCATGAAATCTATCTGTTAAGGTCAACCTCTACTAGAGAATTTGAGGCCAGCCTGGGCTATATGAGATCCTATCGTTCATAAATATAGATGTGTGCGTTATCTGTAAACGTATATAAAACCTAACACACACATATATGTGAGAGAAGGGCGTGTACGGGAATGTTGTGTGCACACCCCTTTCCCCCAATTTCTGGGTCTGCGTTTTAGGAGCAGAGCCAGCACATTCATTTCCTCCCTTGACTCCTTGAATGAGAAGCTATTAAGCAGAAGCAAAACCTAAAACTTTCTGAGAAAGCCAAGTTGCCCAGGGCTGTTACCCTAGGCTACCCACCTTGGCAACTGTGAGCTGCTACCTCTGGACCTGTTCAATTCCTCTTTCTCAGTAATCTTCCGCAATCCCTGCTCTTTGCCTTTTCCCTTCAGACCTGCGAGAGGGTGCCACGTTTCAGGGGATCTGCTCGTGCCCCCACTCAACCCCGGCCAAGGCCCACCCGCCACCCAGGCCTGCTGAACTTCGACCTGGAGGGGCCTCAGTCTTCCCAGGGACGGCTAGGTCCGGCTTCGGGGTGAGGTTGAGCCTCTCACCATCCCTCTTCTTGCGGGTATAAACCCGTCGAGGCCACATGGCCACTCCACCAAAGCCAGAGGGCCCTACACGCCCCATCTTGTCCATCGCCTTATTGAGGAACTGGCCACCCACAGAGCGATGCCCTGCCGTGCCGTCTTAGTACTACTTTCATAGTCGCAAAGGTTTCTGGGAAGATGGTGGGCGGCTCCGGCCACGCCCTATTGCGGCAAAGCAAAGCCTGGGCTGTGAGAACTGACCCAAGCTCCCTAAGTTTTAAAAGCACTTGTGCACGTGCGCGCGGATACACACACACACACACACACACACACACACACACACACACACACACACACACACACACACACACGCACCTGCGTCCAGCAGGTCATTGCTTTTAGTGGGAATGACCCAATACCTGTAACTCATACAGTGCTGTTCTGAACACCGCCTTGACACCCCCAACCGCGGAGTTTGGGGTTTCTGTGCTTAAGGAATGAAGATGGGAGTTTAGCCTCACTCAGTGCAGGAAGACAAAGGGCAGATTTGTTAGTGAAAGCTCCATCTGATAAGCATATTGAGCACGTGGCAATCATCTTTTTAGTCTTAAGGAAACGCAGCCTTTGACAATATTGAAAATGCGGTCTGTAGCGATGACATTAGGAAGAGCTCGAAGGCTTTTCTGTGCCTCCCCAATGCTCTGTACATATGAGGACTTTCTTAACCATCACTCTTTTCGTTTGTTTTGTTTAGAGATTCAGTCTGTTAGTGAACCTGGAACTCACTGATTTGGCTAGACTGCCTGGCTGGCACACTCCAGACATCCTCGGGTCTCTGCCTCTCCAGCAAGGTGCTTACAGATGCACACTGCCCTGTCAGCTTTTCTAAGAAGATACAGGGGATCTGAACTTAGGTCCTCTTGTTTATGTGGAAAGCACTTTACCAGCTAAGCCATCTCTTATCCTGAGATCCCAATGTATGTGAACACAAACTGAATTTTCATAATAAAATTACACTGAGTTTTACAACTGAAAATCAGCCCATGGAAACATTTATAGCAGTCTATTACTCATCAAAATATGACTTTGTAAATAGCAGAGGGATCTTTATGGGCGTTCTTGCCTGCTTAGATGTATTGGTGCTTTGAGTCACTGACTTAGTGTTGGCTGAGCACCTTGCTGCATTAGGCACTGTCTTGGCGACATGAATAAGTAACAACGGGTCCTTCAGTCAGGGATCTTACAGTCTTGCTGTCCTCTGAGTAGTAATCACAGTCCCAACATTCTCTCTTGAGTCACACCCATAACAAGCAAACAGGCAGTCTCTCTTTCAGATACCAAGTCTCCTGGCTCCTCTCATTGCTTTGGGGTACAAACAAACAACCCACTGCAGTTCTTTTTTATTTTTTTTTTATTTTTTTATTCTATTCTTAATTTTTTTTATTAAGAAAGAAAAAAAATTTTTCCGC
>NC_022014.1:44344376-44397450 GCF_000317375.1 Microtus ochrogaster
TTCTTTAGGATATCAAAATAAAGACTCACTGACCTTTATTTGTGGCTAGAAACCAACTATGAGTGAGTACATCCCATGTTCATCTTTTTGGGTCTCCACTGCAGTTCTTAAATGATGTGTGGGAGCCTTGGAACTCACCTGCCTCTACCTCCTCAGTGCTGGGATTAAAGGCATGCACAACAGTGCCCAACTCCCTAAAGGTTATTTCCTGCCCCCTCCCCTCCCCGAATACAGTTTTATGTAGCTCAGGCTGTATAGCCAAGAATGATCACAAACTTCTGATCTTCCTGTTTCTACCTCCTAAGTGCTGTTATTACTGACAGGTGTCTCAGTATCCAATTATATTCTAGTGGTTCCAGCCTTGGTGCAAACTAGGCAAGCACTCTATTGAGATAGGGACCCATTTCCCCAAACCCAATGAAAGCATTCACCAAGTGCTAACAAGTAAAGTTTTTAGGAACTAGGACCCGTGAGATGTCTTAGTAGACAAAAACACTTTGTCTTGAGGTTTGGAGAGACGGTTCAGTGGCTTAAGAGCACTTCCTGATATTGGAGAGGATCTGGGTTCACTTCTCGACATTCACATAGATGATTAGAGTAATCTATATCTCCAATCCCAGGGGATCTGATACCTCCTTCTGGTTCCTGTGGTACAATACATATATACAGACAAAACTCTCATACACATAATTTTTTTTAAAAAAAATCTTTTAAAAGTGTTTTTTTTTGTGCAAAATTGACAATTGCATCCCCTGAACCCACAATATAAGAAAAGAACCAATTCATAAAAATTGTTCTCTGGGGGCTGGAGAGGTGGTTAAGCTCTGGCTGCTCTTGCAGAGGACCCAGGTTCAATTCCCAGCACTCATACAGATAAATATAATATAAATGTCTGTCATTCCAGTCCTGGGGGATCCCGTGTGTAGGGCCATATTAAAAAGCCCATATTTCTACTTCATATGGCAGCTAGAATTTCAGGTAAGTTGCACCTGCCACACAGGTGGTCACCTGGCCTTCCATACTGACGCCATTCTAAACAAACGGTCAGGATATGCTAATGTTGTTCTGCTCCTTTTTTGTAATTTGGAGGACACCTGGAAAAGAGATGTTAATTCAGCCTACATGACAGAGCTGGCATACAGAGCAGGAAGATAGGGAGGTGTGACCAAGCAGGCATAGATAGGTGTGGACATGACCTCAGACATTCACCTGGTTACCTCGGAGACAGACTACTAATGAATTTCCCCCTCAGTTTACGTATTGGTATAAAAGCTGTTTGGAGAATATACGTGGGTGAATTTTCAGGATGTGAACTCAGGATTTCATGAGGGATCACTGAGAATCTCCCTCCTGATAAACCCATGTGAGTTGTGTCTTTATTCCCATGCCTCCCTGCTGGTCCAAGAAATAATTTATGGTCTAGGCTGGCACTGGACCCCATGCCCTTTTCTCACCTTCCTGGACACAGACATTCCTACACACAAAATAAAAATAATTTTTTAAAAGTTGCCCTCTTGCCTCCACATGCATCTAGGCACGACACACACTTTCCAGCTGAGGGAACCAAATCCCAGGAAAACTCATGAAGGCAGGTGGTTGCCATAGGTAGCATAGCTGCCTGGGCATTTGTCTAGCAAACTGGTCATGCTTTCATTTCTCCTAATAGGGAAGGGAAAGAGGCAAGAGCAATAAGGAGAGGTACCTGCAGTTCTTAGTGGTAAAGAGAAGGGAAGAAACTTGAGACAGAATGTTTTGTTTACAGCCTCCCCTCGAACCACCCTATAAAAGACAGACTGGAAAGATGGGCTGGTGATTAAGATCACTGGTTGCTCTTCCAGAAGATCAGGGTTTGTAAACCTGTAAACCTGTAAACCTGTAAACACTGTGTTTACTCCAGTTCCAGGGGATATGATGCCCTCTCTTGGCTTCCTTGGGCACTGCACACAAGGTGGTGCACGGACTTAACACCAGAACCAAAATAAAATACTTTTAAGGGAAAAGAAACAAGTTCCCCACAAGAAAGTGAGGTAGGCAGAGACATCTCAACTCAGTCATCGCTCTCTCTTCTCCATCTCCCAGAGCAAACAGCCTGTGCAAATATTCACAAATGAGGCTTCCCGGGAACTTCACTGGCCATGTTCAGGTGCAACACATGTTGAGTTAGACTAGATTAGCAACAGTCAGACATCTGAACTTCTATGGGGAAACAAGCTTCAGATGTGGATGAGATTTCTGAAGAAGGCTTTTTATTATTATTTTTTTTTGTAAACAACCAGTGTGTGGGGTTTGCAGTCCTTGAAACCCAAAGAGAATCTACTGGCATAATCTGTTTGTTTGTGCTTGTTTGATTAATGGAGTATTATACTGAGAGGCTTTGCTTACAGTGATATCCATGGATGTCAGGGAGCTAAATGAAAGCAGTTTAGACGTGCTTAGTTTACAAGAATGGAAGAAATTACAAAGATAGATAAAAAATAAACTATAGCTTTAGATACTGCAGTCATAATTCAGTGAAACATATAGTAGGGCCATGGGGATTTTCCTTTAATAGACATTTCTTGAGCACCTACTGTTGGCTATACTCTTTACACTGAAGCTAAAACCTGAAGTAACTGTCCCAGTGGGGATGGGGCAAAGAGACTATCAACCAATGAATCACTTGGAAAGCTTCTAAGCTTGGAGCTTACATTTGTTTTGTTTCAATATGGGTATGTCTGTGCCTGGGTGAGTTTCATGTGTCCCATGTAGATGCAGGAAAGTGTGGAGGCCAGGATAGGGCATCAGATGCTCTGGAACTGGAGTGACAAGCACAGGAGTTGTGAGCCATGATGTGGATATTAGGGACCAACCCCCAGACCTCTGTATGAGTACTGAGTACTCCCAACCACTGAGCTATGTCTCTAGCCCTAAAGCTTAATTTTCAAAGAAAAATGGCAAAAGTTGAGCCAAGGCATAGAGGCAGAAGGAGAGTCATTGGTACGATTGGAGCCAAGACTCCATAAGGAAGTGGCAGGAGAAGACACAGTAGTCTTTGTGAACTGAAGCAGGGAGTCAGAACTTCATTCTGGAAACCATGGGAAGGATTTAAAGAAATAATGGGAAGAAAAGCGTTGTGACCAGATTTTCAGTTCAGAAAGATGTCATGGCAAAACCTGGGAAAGTGAAGTGGAACCTTGACGACTGCTTTCATAAAGCACTGTACTGTTTCAAACCAACAACAAAGGTGGCTTAGGCTATACAAATAGTTGTGAGACCAGAGAGAAGCAGATAAGAGCAAATACGTGAAGACAGAATCTGCACAGACTTGACGTGGTAGAGTGAACCATTTTAAGAAATTTTGTCTTTGGCCAGGCAGTGGTGGTGCATGCTTTTAATCCCAGCACTTGGGAGGCAGAGGCAGGTGGGTCTCTGAGTTCAAGGTCAACTTGGTCTACAGAGCAAGTTCCAGGACAACCAAGGCTACACAGAGAAACCCTGTCTCGCAAAGAAGAAAGAAAGAAAGAAAGAAAGAAAGAAAGAAAGAAAGAAAGAAAGAAAGAAAATCTTTCTTTAACTTTATAGTTGATTTGATGACATTGTGGAAATGTTAAAGACCATCATCATGATGGAAAAATTTGAGGAGTTATTGTTCTTTGGAAGACTGAAAATTATTAAAATCTAGGACATGTTTGGTAATAGCAAGGTGGATTCCAGCAAAGGCCTGCACAAAGGATAGCCTCTGAGTGTACGTAAGTTGTCCAATATTAATTATGTCGAACTGCTTAAAGTTTGAGAAAACTTACAGGTGATGAAGAATATGCTGATGCAAAAGTTTCATGCTTGGGTACTAAATATACCATATAGATGATTACCAAATACATTCCCATGAGGTAATTACATCATATAGGCACAGAATACAGAAAGAAATTATAAACAATTTTGAGAAATAAAAAACTTTATTTTTTACAAAAGTGTTCATGAGTGCATTTTGTATCTGATGTTCATGCCGTTATAACAAAGCAAACTAAAATATAATTACAGTTAAGGTACATCTATGCGTATTTAAAAAGTAATATCTTAATTCCTTGATTTTCAAAAATTGAAAGTAGAATAAGCAATTCTTCAAAAATAGCCATTTTCCCCTCCCCATGCAATCATTGCAATGATTTCACAAGGAAATGTAAAATGAGCAGTCAGATGAGTGCTTAAGTGGCGTATTACCTCCTGAAAACCCTGTGTGTTTGGGACTAGAGTTAGAAACGCTTGCTTACATTTTTAAGTGTGCATCACCTCCGCAGTACAACCATTAACATATTCTAAATGAGGAGATTCTCATTCGGGGACTGGTCCTCATGTTTGCTGATCTCTCTCTCTTGGCATTATTTGTAGGTTCACAGGCAGGATTATGCAGCATACTTAAGAAAGAGCTTAAGACTGTCAGGATCCTTTTTATCATTGTAGTGTTTTCTTAAAATAAAAACAGCCAACTTTTAATTGATCAGTTTTACATATGATTATTCATTCTTTTGTCCTGAGATATTAAGCAATTTTGTAAGGAGTTTGTCTTCATGCAAAAAATATAATTTTCCATTCTTAGCCGGGCGGTGGTGGCGCACGCCTTTAATCCCAGCACTCGGGAGGCAGAGGCAGGCGGATCTCTGTGAGTTCGAGACCAGCCTGGTCTACAAGAGCTAACTCCAAAACCACAGAGAAACCCTGTCTCGAAAAAAAACATATATATATATATATATATATATATATTTCCATTCTTAACATTCATTTTCTAGTATTTTGCATTTTAAATAACTGTATCACACTTGTGCTTAATATGTGTAAAACATAAAAAACAATTCATTTATTATGGCAGAAAAATTAATGACCATTGGTTCTTTCATAGGCAATACAATCAATTTTAAGTGTTGTTTTCAAATTGCTAAAACATTACCTGTCTGTAAAACTCTCAATGGAAATTTTGGGGGGTTCCCTGTTCAGGGTATGGCTACTCCTTGAACCTCTGAGTTTAAGATCCTAATACACGGAGCTAGGCCTGCAGATCACACCCAGTCAGTCTTCTCTGCCACCTGGAGGGGAAGTCTCAATACTACCTATAAAGACACCCTTTGTGGCAAATGGGGCAATGTATATATCTGTTTTACAGTGTTTACCCCAACTGGGTTGGTTTGTAAAAAAATGTGAGAATTAGTAACACATTTGAGTGACAAATAGATAAAAAATGCCAAACATTTAAGAACATATTTACGATTAAGGAATCAAGTCTCTGTGGCCTCTAGACTTTAAACAGTATATGGTGCCCACTGGGATTATTGACAAGTCTTAAGTGCTTAGCCTTTTTCCTATATTGGTTAAAGAGAAACACTAATTTGTTTTTCATCACCTGAGATAAGATTGAGAAATCTGAAACAAGGAGTTTTTCACTGAATAACATACTGTTTCATTTCTTTCTTGCTACAAAGTTAAGTAGTGTTTCACAGAGGAGCAAGAAGATATGTGATGAACTTAAGGCCCACTGTAACTTTCTAAGCACATCTGCGCCCTCCCATAAATAGCCCCCACACAGATTGCCACTTTCAATAGAAACACAGAATCTTTTGAGAAACAAACAACAAACAAAGGTTGTTAACAATTAATCACATCTAACTGCAACAAAGAATAAATATAATAAGGATAAGTTTTTCAATTGTTTGCTTAAATTGCACTGTTCAAAAATTCTGCTGGAATCAAAGCCAACTATGAAATTTTCGTCAAGTAGTCAGACAATGGAAAGCAGCTTCTTTTATTTGATGTGCGAAGTTCCTTGCCCTTAAAATAATATGAGTTTCTAATTCAGGTAATGGTCTTCAATTTTAACTATCAAATATGTGTGAAGTATCTAAAGAGCCTGTGCTTCTCACATGCGGCTCTGGATGTGTTATCTGTCTAGTCAGAAATGTCTTTCAAATTCACTTCACCCTGGGAGCAGAGCTCAGGGGCACAGCGCTTGCTGAGCATGTGCAAGGCCCTGGTTCTGATCCTCCACACTGTGAAAGACATTAATGTGAACAGAATCTGATCATTTATTCAAAGCCAAATTTATAGGTGCAACAATGAGTCTTCAGAGAAATTATACCCAAGGAATGTACCTGAATTTTAAAAAAGTACCTGAATAACTACATCATTTAAAGCTGAGTTCAAGACTCAACATGACTGAAACGTGTAAACCAACATTGATATAGACCATCCAACAGGCTTGCACAATGATGCAGGTTCTGATTGATAGCGTTCGCTTACAAACAGGTTGGGACCACCCAATAGGCCTGTGTGATCATGCAGGCTGTGCTGACAACATTCACTTACAAACCATGCTGGGTTTCCTCTAGGGCTAAGGAGTTCTTGTCCTGCCACACTGATTATATATCTACGTGGAAAGATCACGCGAACTGCATGAATTCTTCATATACTTTCAGAGTCCTGTTCCATCAGAGGAGAGAGACTTCCCTAGGGGCTTGCCCTCCTCCAAGCATACAATCTGAGCTGTCCATGGAATCCAGGCTTTTAGTGACATCAGAATCTTGGCATCTAGATTCAGGATGCATCTAAATATGTGGTACAATTAAGGTTTAATGGTCAAACTTAGTAGCATATAGAGATTCTAAGAATGGAATTATACCTTAGCAGGTCTTTTTCTATGTTGGCCTTAAGTAGTTTTCTAGGAAAATTCTGAAGAAGTGTCATTGAAGAGTTATTTCATTCAGAAATAGCATCTACTCCTCCTCATGTCTGCCTTTACGGTCATATAAAAAGAAAGCAAAAATGTTCAGAAGTTGAGCCATATTGAGTTTCCCAGCCCTGGTATAGACATATTAAAAATGGAAATGGGGAAGACTCTAGCAGGAACACAGGTACACGAACTGTCACCCACCCTGAGAAATCACTGAGTTCCTTCCCCTAAGTGTCTGCCAAGAATCCATTTGCTGCAGTCAACAGACATCTTTTGAACTTCGTTATAGTAAGAAGTCCATAAATGCACACATAGAATCTGTACATAGATTCTGGATATTTCAGTGAGCTTGAGAAATGAGAAAATGTGCTGAAAGACCTTTGGGAGTTGATAAATAAATATAATATTTTAAAAAGAACATCTACATTTTCATTTTTTTTAATAAATAAAAGTAAAAATCAGAGGGAAGGCTCTTTCATCAACAGGGATGGCCATGATAGAGGATGGGAGTCAGGTCACGTGTTTTGTTTGGGCATGACTTCCTACTTCCTGCTCTAAGTTTTGAGTCTGATCTAACTGTGATCTTTGTCAGTTATTTAATGAGGTAGTCCACATTGCCTAGACATTCGCAGTATCTAGTTAATATTCCACAAATAATTAAGTACAATATATCAGTTATGTTTTTTTCCTTTATGTTTAATGGAATTCTGTGAACATTGCGAATATATTACTTTTAGTGGTACACAGTTCTTGAGAAAATGTCTTGATTTGTTTTTACATTGCCATTTGTGATATTTTTTAGCAGCTTGCTACAATATCATTTAATAAAAATAAAGTGTACTTGGTGATGGTAGAGAAAATATTGTTAGAGACGTCTTGGGTCAGGAAAGGCTCAGTCGCAAGGGTGCTCGTTCATTTTCAGCTGCGTCACTCAGCTTCCTGTCTCTCGGGAATAACTGTAATATTGCTGCGAAGTTCATTGGACGGAGTAGGACCCTCCGTGAGCTTCACATGGAGGCTGAGTAAAGCTCTTCGATTTGTTTTTTGAAGTACTCTCTCAGCTCGGGTCTCTTAGCCTTTAGTGTTGGTGTCAGCAAACCATTTTGAACTGAGAACATGTCACAATGGATGTGAATGGCTTTAACCTAAAAATTAAATACAGAATATATCTTTAATAGGAATAAAACACAGAATTTATAGCATTTGTGGTAAAAATAAACAGGCGTAAAGGAATAGGGATCCTGACTTTATCACACCATGCTAAGTCAAAATTAGATTCAAAGACGTTTCAGTCCATTTGATGTGTCTGAAAGCCACCCTTCCCTCTTGTCACCCACTCATCCATCCATTCAGTCACTCAGCAACTCAAGAGACACAAACAGGTTGCTTGTTCTGCTAGGCACTGAGAATACCAACACCCGCAGTGGTGTAAGTTAGCGTTTACAGAGCAGATTGAAGGACACTGGGAAATTCTTAACATGATGTACAGAGAATGAAGAGCATAGATCTGAGTTAGGGAAGAGCGAGGTATAGTCAGGAAAGGTTTCACAATCAGGTGAGTATTTAAAAAAATAGCAACAGTTGAGGCTGGGGATGCTTCTTAGCTGGTAGAGTGCTTTGCCTACCATGTATGATGCATGGGTTTGGTCTCTAATATCTTATAAAACTAGAGTGTGGTGTCACATAGCCAGAACTCATGAGGTAGAGGCAGGAGGACCAGCAGTTCACCCTTGACTATACATCAATTTCAAGTTCAACTTAAGATACATGAGACCCAGGGCTGGAGAGATGGCTCAGTGGTTAAGAGCATTGCCTGCTCTTCCAAAGGTCCTGAGTTCAATTCCCAGCAACCACATGGTGGCTCACAACCATCTGCAATAAGGTCTGGTGCCCTCTTCTGGCCTTCAGCATACACACAGATAGACTATTGTATACATAATAAATAATAAATAAATATTTAAAAAATACACGAGACCCTATCATAAACAAATAGACAGCAAATGGGAAACTGAGGGTACAGTCAGTCCTCAAGAACAAAACCAGCAGTTGAGAAGATGCATGGTTTCCAAAGCGATGGCTAAGTGGCTTCTTATTGTTACATAAGAAAGTCAAGGGTGGGAGGAATGAGACTGAAGGCATAGACAGCCCAGTGGTGGAGAAGGTCAAATTTTATCCCAAACACAAGAGGAAAGGACTGAGAAGTCTAAAGAGTGCAGTGGCACAGGCTCACATGCCCTGTAGAAAGAGGTCTCCCAGAAAAACTGAAAGATGGCTTTGGGAAGAGCTAAGAATGGAAGGCTATGTTCCATTTGCTGGAAACAAGACAATAGTCTGGCAATCTTACCAAAAGCAATATACAGATTCAATGCAATGCCCATCAAAATCCCAGAAAAATTCTTCATAGTACTCGAAAGAACAATACTCAACTTCATATGGAAAATCAAAAAAAAAACCCAGGATAGCCAAAACAATCCTGTACAATAAAAGAACTTCTAGAGGCATCACAATCCCTGACTTCAAACTCTACCACAAAGCTACAGTACTGAAAACAGCCTGGTATTGGCATAAAAACAGACAGGAGGACCAATGGAACCAAATAGAAGACCCAGATATCAATCCACACATCTTTGAACACCTGACTTTTGACAAAGAAGAAAAAAATATCAAATGGAAAAAAGAAAGCAAATTTAACAAGTGGTGCTGGCATAACTGGATTTCAACATGTAGAAGAGTGAAAATAGACCCACATCTATCACCATGCACAAAACTCAATTCCAAATGGATCAAAGACCTCAACATAAAGCCAACCACACTGAACCTTATAAAAGAAAGTGGTAAATACACTTGAACGCATTGGCACAGGAGACCACTTCCTAAATATGACCCCAGCAGCACAGACACTGAGAGAAACAATTAATAAATGGGACCTCCTCAAACTGAAAAGCTTCTATAAAGCAAGAGTGCAAAAAGCAGGGGGAACACAATGAGCTAAACAATGTTCTGCTGAGGACATTTTTGTTTTTTGAGACAGGACCTCATGTAGCTCAGGCTGGCCTTATTCACTGGGTAGCTGAGCATCATCTAGAACATCTGATCCCCTTCCTTTCTTCTCCTCCCCGGTGCTGAGGCGACAGGTAGACATCACTACACCCGTTTCTGCAGCGCTGTGGGTCGAATCCAGGGTTCTGCATGTGCTGGGCAAGCACTCTACCAATTGAGCTACATCCCAGCCCATGCCCTGGACTTACATCAGGTCTTTTAGATTGGGGCACGGAGGGATCTACCGAGTGTTCTCACTGCTGCCTTCTATGAGGCAGAGCCAGGCTCTGTTGCGGGAGGTCCTTCCGCTCCTCCAGCCTATAGCGGCTGAGATACCCGCCTATTGGGGCGTGGTCTCTCTCCCTTTAAAAAAGCGGCCACTTCCTTCTCTCGCTCTCTTCACTTCCTGCTCGGCTGGCGACTAGACTCCTTTCCTGGTTGTACAGAGGGCTGACGGTGATCTGTAAGTTTTTCCCCCCTTTAATAAATAGTACCCTATTAATCATAATTCCAAACTGCTGTGGCATCGTTTGTGACTTACGTCTACAAGGCTCCTCAGGCCAAAGCTCTTTGCAAGGTGAAGCGAGTACACAAAAGGATGGAGGGTTGGTCCACGAGTGTCTCATAGAGCTTCTGCCATGTTGGGTTCCAGCAGGAAGACTCCCAGGCAGTTCTTTGAGAATATTGTATCTGAACACTGGAGTGGTACAACCTCTAAGAAATTGTGTCCTCCTAACTGGGACCAAATTGACTTTTGTTGTTTAATGAGTTTAATAACTCATATTATTAAAGAGTGAGCTAGGCTAAATAAACATCACTGTAATATATACTTTAAAATTATATCAAAATGTATGTGGTGAAATACAGACTCAGATTCAGGAATAGCCTTATAACCAATATTCATTGAGCAGGTGCTATGTTATGTATCAGGGATAGGAAGAAAAACAAATATCTCTCACTCACAGGGATCCTAGGTGCTATGTTATGTATCAGGGATAGGAAGAAAAACAAATATCTCTCACTCACAGAGATCCTCCACTCCAACGAGAGATGCCAGAGTCGGACATAACTACAACAGGGCCGAGCACAGGGAGCTTCTCTGTTTTCCATTCCCCACTACCCCCTGTGCTAATAGAACCCTGATCTAGTTTGGGTCCAGAGGACACACGAGGACAGTCCTGCTCTTGGATTTTCAGCTCTGCTTTGAAGCTAGAGGATTGCCATGAGATCCGTATTTGGTCTAAGAAAGAAAACTCAGACATGGCTGCCTCCACCTCCTCTCTTCTTCCTTAACTGAACGTGAGTGGTGCTGTTGCAGCCACCTTGCCACCATGGGGTGAAAAGTCAGCATGATAAGAGAATAGAGAGAAGCAGAAAGACAGGAGTCTATGTCTTTGAGGACCTGTACCTACCTGGGACCGTCCATCTTTCCACTGATGCAAAGGAGGAAAACCCAGCAGAGTGTCAGCCAGCTTTTTCTGCGTGAGTTGATTACACTTCCTTCCGAGACACCACATCCCTTAGGCTCGGCAGTATTTGAACTGTGTTTCATTTTATGTTTCTTTTCATTGTTATTACCAAAATACTGGACAGAAACTATTTAAAGGAAGGCTAGTATCTCCTGGATCACAGTGCTGGAGGGACGGAGTCCCTCATGGAGGAAACACAGTGGTCCCACCGGTGACAGAAGGAAAGAAGAGGCAGCTTGTTCACATGGTGGCAAGCAGAAAACAGAGACTTAGACTGATGGAGGAAGGTCATTGGTTAATTAAATAAAGAAGCTGCTTGCCCTGATAGGTTAAAACATAGGTGGGAGGAGTAAACAGAACAGAATGCTGGGAGGAAGAGGAAGTGAGGTAAGACGCCTCAGACAGAGACGACATGCTCCCTGCTCCCGAGCAGACACACGCGAAGAAGCTCTGACCCAGGATGGACGTAGGCTAGAATCTCCCTGGTAAGCCACCTCGTGCAGATTATTAGAGATGGGCTAGTCCAGGTGTGAGAGTTAGCCTAGAAGAGGCTAGATAGAAATGGGCCAAGCAGTGATCAAAAGAATACAGTTTCCGTGTAATTATTTTGGGGCATAAGCTAGCCAAGCGGCTGGGGTGCTGGGGACTTAGCCCCGCCGCTCATATTACTACATTAGACCAGGGCAGAGGTATTTGTGACCTTCTAAGATCACAGGGACCTACTTATGCCAGTCAGGTCTCGCTTCTTAAAAGCTCCCTGACCTTCAAAATAGGTTGGGAATTGAATGTTCAGAACATGACCCTGTGAGAGACAATTCACAACTAATCCTAACAGACGAGGTCTTTAAAAAGGGATGTTTGAAGTGAACTTTGAAGAACAATTAGGCTCTGGCCAGATGTACACAGTGAGAGTGGGGTTGGAGCAGGCTGCTCTGTGGCCCTAGCATGTGCTCAGGCGGAGGGAATGGAGCCCACATCTCCCCAGCTACTACAAGTGTGGGCTGGAGCATGTGGTACATATAATCTAGAAGAGGCAGAACTGTAAAGAGCAGTACATCTTCCTGGAAAATTTGAAGGTAATTCTTGACATAATTTGTAAATGCCAGCAAGCTGAACCAGATTAAGATGGATCAAGGGGTTGGAGAGATGTCTCTGATATTAACAGTGCAGCATGCCAGCAAGTTGCTATTTAGAGATGACAAAGAATTCTTTGGTCAAAAAACAAACAAACAAACAAAAAAAAAACCAACAACCCCCCCCCAAACTTCATTCTATTCATTGAATTTTTAATTCAAAAACAAAACAAAGAAAAAACCAAACTAAAGCTCAACAAAACAAAAATCCTCAATTACAAGAGAAGACCTCCCGCCCCTGCAGTCAGGCAGTGGTGGAGCACACCTTAATTGCAGCACCCAGGAGGCAGAGGCAGGCAGAGCTCTGTGAGTTCGAGGCCAGCCTGGTCTAAAGAGTGAGTTCCAGGACAGCTAGGGCTACACAGAGAAACCCTGTCTCAAAAAAACAAAAACAAAAAACAAAACAAAACAAAGATCTCTCACAATACTATACTTCTGGCTTTTAAAACGGCTTTTAAAAGAAACTCTGGAATTTTAACCTATATTTTCATTAAATAAATGTCAAATTTTTCAAAGCTAAGCACTAATAGGCTCATCCTTATCTCTAGGAAACTTGTGCAAATGAAGGATGACCCTGACTTAGGCTTCTTTTTTTATCGAGTTCAGTGTTTGAGTAGATTCAAGGCGTGCCAGGAAGGAGGAAGCAGCGTGCAGAAGCTGCTGGTGCAGCTGCCCTGGCCGGCAGTTACATGTTGCCAGGACTTCTATCTGGATACTCAATTTAAATGGCTGAAAATCAGAGGCTCTTGCCTGAGATGGCTTCATAGAGTGTTCCAAAATCAAGTTCCCAGAACTAGGGATGTGGTTCAGCCAGTCAAGTCATCGCTTGACAGGCATGAGGACTTGGGTTAAAGCCCCAGAACCCATATTAAAAAAAAAAAAAAGGAGGGAGATGTGGTGTTACATGCTTGCAATCCCAGCAATGGGGACAGGAAGATCCCTGGGGCTTGCTGGCCATCTAGTGTAGCTCCAGGCTAATAAGAGACCCCATGTCAAGGGAGGCAGATGACATTCTTGCAAATAACACCGGAGGTTGTTCTATAAGTGCCCTACACATGTGGACACAGTACCCTCACGTACACAAACATTCATATGAATGTCATTAAAAGGCGAAGTTCCTGTAATTGAACACTCTCTCAATTTGGCTTGCTACTCGAAACAGAAAGGATTTCTCAGGACAAGGACTGCAAGTCTTTGTTCCTTAAAAATACAGCCTGCTCCCCTCCATGTGTTATCACACATACACCGTCCCAAAACACGTGTGTTACCACACATACACCGTCCCAAAACACGTGTGTTATCACACATACACCGTCCCAAAACACGTGAAGTTGTAACAGGTCCCAAGGGAGAAGCTTGGGATACTGAAAAGCAGGAAATACACACGAGCTCCTTCCCAGGTGGTATGACATGGGGTATGAGAGTCAGGGATAGGAAGATTGGGGTGGGATAGAGACAAAGAGGCTTGTGGAGGTGGGGGTGAAAGACGGGAAGGCAGGAATGTCAGGTGGTTAAGGATGGGGAAGTTAGAGAGATTTGAGCTCTGGCCCCAAACTAACAGAAGAGCACATTTTATGAGCTACTTTTTTAAAATTGGAAATTACAGGGCTGGAGAGATGGATCAAGGGTCAAAGGCACTCGCTGCTCTTGCACAGAGCTAGGACTTGGTTCCCAGCACCTACATGGTGGCTCATAACCATCTATCATGCCAGTTACAGGGTTTCTGACACCCTCTTCTGGCCCCTGTGGACTTTGCATGCGCATGGTACACAGACATATATACACAGGGAAAACAAACACATAAAATAAACATGAATAACTTTTAAAACCCTTTTTAAGTTTAGGAACCACCATTTTGTGGTGAAACTTTTTAGATTTATTCATTTGGGTTCTTTTGAAACATAGTCTTGGATAGTTTGGGATGGTCTCCAACTCCCTATATAACTAAGGATGGCCTTGAACTCTTGATCTCCCTACTTCCCCATCTTGGGATAGCAGGGAAACACCACCCTATGGCTCTCCTACCTTCTTTTGTTTATGAAGTTACTATAATTTTTCCAAGGAGATGCAAAGACTAGGCTAAAATGTCTGCAGCCTGGCTGCCATCATTCTGATTTTCCAGTGGTACATGGTGGGTGGGTGGGGGGGCGTTCAGTCCAGGAGCAACAGGGGAATGCAGCTGTGATGGCAGCAGCCACAGAAAGTGCAGAGGGAACTACAGGATGCCTCTTAGGTGGTGTGGAGGCTGTGAGGGGACAAGGGCTCAAGGGGAAGCATGATCGAGTTTGCAGCCCTTCTACCCAGCTGCCTGCGGGGCTGCCCTGCCTGAACTTGTACCACCAGGTTCAGCCCCAGAAAGAGGGTCAAACAGGTCAGAGGCCTGAATCCAGCTGGCAATTTTGTCCCTCAGTGAGCAGCTACACGGCTACCAGGAGCTGCCCTGGGTCCATTTGCATTCTTCCACAAACACCCATACAACCGACTCGAGTGACCCAAAGTCTGGGCAGTGGATAGGAAGAAAGAAAGGAAGGAAGGAAGGAAGGAAGGAAGGAAGGAAGGAAGGAAGGAAGGAAGGAAGGAAGGTAGGTAGGTCAGACAATTGTCAATGATAACTTTAACTGTGGGCAACAGACTTTGGGCTTTTTCAGGAGAGAGTCAACAATAAGGCACGAATTCATTTTGTGAAGCAATTATATGCTTTCCATAAAGTTGCCTAATCATGAGTGTATTACAAAAGAGAATATTTGTCAGGTGTGGTGGCACACGCCTTTAATCCCAGCTCTTGGAAGGCAGAGGAAGACAGATCTCAGTGAGTTCAAGGCCAGCCTGGTCTACAGAGCGAGTTCCAGAACAGCTAGAGCTGCTACACAGAGAAACCCTGTCTTAAAACATCAACAACAAAAACGATTCTTAAATCTTCATTTATGTCCATGAAGCTGACTTTCCAATTTTATTTATTTAACGTGTGTGAGTGTTTTGCCCACATGTATGTCTGTGCATCACATGCAATGCAGTGCCTGTGGAGGCCAGCAGGGGGCATCAGTACCCTGAAGCTGGAGTTACAGACAGTTGTGAGCCTCTATGTGGGTGCTGGGAATTGAGCCCAGGTACTCTGGAAGAACAACTCTTAGCCACCAAGTCATGTCTCTAGGCTCATGTGCATGTGAGAATGTATGTGTGTGTGTATGTATGTATGTACGTACATTTATTTTTTGAGACAGTGTCTCTCACTGCAGCTCTGGTTGGTCTGTAACTTACTATGTAGGCTCACGGGGATCCACTTGCCTCTGTTTCCTGAGTGTACTACCATGCCTGGCTCTTTCTAACTTTTAATACATCTTATAGAAGAAATAAGAAAGAAAATGCCTAACATTAGCTTTTTTATTCTTGAAACTTGTTACCAAAATGAGATTTATAGAACTTTCATTAGAAGAAATTGTAACATTTAAACATCGCATTGGAGTGTAATATCCCCAAAGTCTCTTTTTATGTCATCTCATGAGAACATGAACCAGGAGCTGGAGAAATAATTCCTTGGTCACGAGCACTGGCTGCTCTTACTGGGCTCCATTACTAGCACCCACACGGCAGTTCACAGCTAATTGTCTGAAACTTCAGTTCCACAGTATCTGGTGCCCTCTTCTGGCCTCTTGAGAGTACTGCACACACATAGTGAATGGGCATACATACAGGCAAAACACCCATACACATAAAACAAAAATATATAAGCTCTCAATTTTTTAAAAAAGCAACAACAACAAAACCATAAACTTGTGCATGTATGAAGAACCATAGTACTTTCAGTTTTTCAAAGGTATTAACTCAAGTTTGCTTGTAGGTAATAATTTAAGATTAAAGACAGAAAAACAAGAAAAATAAAACATTTCTATGAATCAGGAAAATGATAAATCCACCCCTAAATTGATTCAACAACTATCCCTTTCAATAAGAAGAAATACGGTATGATTAAGAAGAGGTCCATTGGTTAGAAGTTGAAAAAAAAATCTATTATATCAAAGTTCATTGTCTATGCAAATCAATGAGGCACACAAATACTAAGAACATTATTAGATGAAAATTAAATGTGCTCAAATATCTGTTAGTCAGCTACATTGTTTCATTGTTGATGGGATATTTTAAGAACAACCTGTCTACTAGTAAAATACATCTTTCAAAGACCTCTGTAAGTCATATGGCCTACCTAGTCCTTAGAATTGCATGGTTCTGGACATTATGTCTCAGTAAATTCATTTTTTAAATTCAAAGTTTAGTGCAATCAACCCAACTCAATAAATTTTAACTACTAAAGTTTACAAAGGATGACTTAGATTCTGGACTTAGTTATGCTGTTCTTTGTGTTTTGAGCTAACCCTTAATTGTCTCTTTTCCCCACCTTGAGATAGAGTTTCTCTACATTGCTCAGACTGGCCTTGAATTTCTGATCCTCCTGTTTTAACCTCCCAGCTCTGGGGCTGCAAGTGTGGGCCACCATCCCGGGCTGAACTGTTTTGGTTTGGGTTTGTTTGTTTGAAACAAGGTCTCCTGCAGCCTCAGTTGACCCGGAACGTGCTTTGTGGTTGGAATGGCCTTGAACTTCTGATCCTTCTGCATCTACCTCGCCTGTGCTAGAATTATAAGAGCACACGGCCTCCATACCTAGTATGTGTGGTACTGGGGATCAAACCTAGGGCTACATGCTAGACGAGCACTTTGACAGCTAAGCCACACCTCAAGCCTCTGCCCATTTGTTTTTGAAAAGGGAAAAGGCCAAGACAAAAATGGACTGTGGCTCAACTGGGACAGCTGCTGTGAAGGAGGGGAAGGGGGGCCCATGTTGGGAGCATACCTTCCCCTGGGCAGGAGCCCTGCTGCTTGTTTTGCTATGGTCAGCTGAGGCTACATGCTAATTCTGTGCCGGGGAGGATGCCACAGAGCAGGGAACGAGGAGAATGAGACCAGAGAAAACCAAGATGTAACAACTTTGGTGATAAAGCTAAAGACCTCTGGGATGTCACATGACTTTCCTGCATCTGAGTTTACCATGGTGAGGGCAGATTATTCGAGCGGAAAGGGCATACAGAAAGTCAAGATCGCTTGCCTCTCATTAATGCTCTAACCAAAGGCAACGGAGAACAGGAGAACAGTGGAATTTTAATTGAAGGTTTCTTCTAAAATAACCTTAAGAATATCACACACACACACACACACACACAATCCTCTCAACCTCTCCCACGCCTATCCCTAATGCCAGTGTGCAGGGTTTTATCATTCTGGTGCTAGTCATGCATCCTAGCACCAACAGAGGGCGTGTGGGGCTTAGGAATTCACAAGGCTGTCCCCAGGTGGCTCAGAGTCTGTCCTTCAAATCACCCCAGACTACAGGGTCTGGAATCACTCAGGGGTAGCTCCTAGACCACATGGACATGTGATCTAGCCACACAGATCCCCATTAAGGAAGAACAACAAAATAAATCCTACCAAATTTGGAGACTGAAATAATCATAGTGGCAAAAATGGACCTTCTACTCTAAAAAGCAAAGGCAGCAGCAGGAACACTTCATATTCAGCTTTGGCTGTCCTGAAGTAGCTACTGACAAATGAAAGCTTGTTTCTCAAATTGGCTTAACTGACACGTAAGTTTCAAGAGGAAAACAGTATCAAACACGGAAACTATTTTAGATTTCTTCGTCTTGAAATTAAGAAATTAAAACCATAGCTGGGTGTGGTAGGTTGCTCATGCCTGTTATCCTAATACTTGGGAAGCTGAGACAGGAGGATTGCAATGGCTTCAAGACCATCCTGGTTTATGTGACATGCAGCGGGCCAGCCTGTCCTGTTCTAAAACTACTATAGCATGAGGCCCTGTCCAAAACCAAGAAAAACAAGAATAAAAAAGAAAAATTTTAAAAATCTTTGTACCTAGACATTTTAATTTCAGATTAAACATAAGAATTGTACATTTAAAACCAATTTAAAAATAGTTCTACGCTATCATCAAACCAGCATACAAAATTTAAAAATTCTCCTAAGCCTTGTAGATTCCTCATACTATTTTTTTGGGACATTTTTTTTAATGGAAACCATTTGTTTGTTAGTTTTTGAATGTCTCTGCAGAGCTCTGGCTGTCCTGGAACTTGCCGTGTAGACAAGACTGGCCTTGAACTCACAGAGATCTGCTTGCCTCTGCCTCCCACTGGGATTAAAGATGTGCCCACCGTGCTTGGTGAAAAGCAATTCTTGAAAAAAAACTTTGTTCTATTTCTCTCTGTGTATCTCTCCCTGTCTCTCTATATGAATGAATATGAACACTCATGAGCGGAGTTCAGAGGTCAACTTTCAGGAGCTGGTTCTCTCCGTCCATCATATGGGACTCAGGCACTGAACTCAGGTCACCCAGTGTGGTAAGAAGCACCTTTGCTTGCTGGGCCATCTCACGGTCATCCCCTGCCCACACCACAAAATTATGAAATGCTGACTTTATAAAAGACAATTATTTCAGAATCCAAGGAATGAAAATGTCTATCAGTATATTACTATTTTCTGCTTGGAACCTTTTTCTCTGTGGCTTTTACTCAAGCACATAGATGATACATGAGGTAGGACTGAGCATGCTCAGTGCTGAGTCTAGCTACAGTAGGTCTCAGGGGAACTGAGTGTCCTTTCTTTGTGGGTGCCTTGTTTTCTCCTCTTTTGCAGGAGGCCACTGGGCTGTTAGTAAGTAAGTCTTTAAGAAAGTAAGCTGCCAAGAAGGCAGTATCCACAAAAGTAAAAATAAGGTAGGGCACTTGGGAGCCCAAGCAGGCCCACGTGGTCTTCCAGAGACAGCAAGGCTTCTATTTCAGCCTTACGATCGCCTGCGGTTGTGGGGACAACAAGCACAGTCTTACTTGTCCAGTGACGTATTTTAGTTCAGGAGCAGGCAGTTGCAGTTGCCTTGAAACAGGCCTTTGGGAGTCTGTTGGTATCTAGCCTCCTAGCGGGCCACATCACAGAGGAGAGAGTCTAGGGCAGGGTCACCGTGTTACGATGCAAAGGGATAGAATGGGTGTGGGGAAGATCACAGTTACCTGTTCAAAAGAATGGAGTCCGCTTTCTTTCCCCAACATCACCAAGTCATCCAGAATGGCTTTCTTCAACTCCTGAATTGAACCATGAAAGCAAAACAATAAGAATGCATTTCAAAATGGGATAGAAGGGATAGGGTTTTGAATTAAGGTTAACCCGTGATGGAGCAGACATATACTCTCTCAATCCCTTCCCTGTTGAGGGTAATCTGGTACCATGCCAATGCCTATCTCTCACCAGGAGAGGAAGGGATGCAAATGACCAAAGAGGTCACTGTGTTAGGGCATGCTTTATTCTAAGTTTTCTGTTGGTCAGCCTGGCAGTGCTGCTACCCCATGCGAGCTCAGGGTTCAGCGAGGAAAAGTGGACCAAGGACGTCAGCCTATGTCTACTGCTGAAACATCGAACATCCTCCCTAGACATATGCCATAAGGCAGTTCTGTGACGGTAGGAGCGATGGATGCTCTAAGCAGGAAGAACAGTGTTACTGTTTCCATTCTATCACTATCTCTTAACTCAGTGCACATGAGATCCACCTTTTCTTGGCAAGGCTCAGAAAGCTTGTGTTCACATCTGACTCTTCTGTGACCCATCTGTGTCCTGGGATCTGTGTCCTGGGACAAATCACCTCCTCTTAGACTGCTCCCTTTCAGGCCAGGGAATGAGAAGGCTAGATAAATTGTGTGGTAGCCCCTGGACCTAAGGATTTAATGGTTTTCTCAATTTCTAAAAAGAAAACAGGAATAACTTCAGCAACTACAAAAAGGCACATGCCTGGTTTAGGGTCCTACCATGTGTAAAGTAATACCAGACACTCTGTACACATTTAAATTCACTGTCACCAGCTTTCCTGTCCCCTCATTATGTGACTCATAAAACGCTCAGCAGCCTGTCAGGAAGCACCTGGGGGTACAGACCTTATTTTTGCAAAGCTCCTGGAAGGTCCCTTTGATTCCTTTCTTCTGGGCCCATGCAGGCATGACTTCAGGGTCAGGCACAACAATGCCAACCAAAAAGGCCTACAAAGCCCACCAGAAAACACAGTCAGGACACAAGCTTTTAGAGTTGTCATTTGTGGTCTGGCATTAAAACTAATCTCTTGGTATTCTCAGACTCCACCCTTTCCTAAAAATAAGTCTTCCGTTATGAAACATTTGTTCAGAGGTTATAAAACACATCCACCAGGGTGCCACACAGTCCTGGCTGATCGCTTCTGACATGGGGCTGCTCAATGGCTAAGCAGTTGATTAGTATGCTTGAGGAATGGGTTCAAGCTCTAATACCAAAAGTCAAAAATCAAACTCATATACACCAGACATACATACACACATAATACACACACATATATATACACACATACATACACACATATACACATACATACACACATATACATACACACACATACAGACATATACACATATACACACACACACACACACAATTTCTGATATATCCCCCTGATTCTCATGTCAATCTCAGATTTGCACATCTTGGAGGATACTAATCAAACAACTTTATTGATCCAAAGTCTGCAAGTCAAACACATTTCCCAGAACTTCAGAACTACTTCAAAATTATTTGTAAAGAACTGTTTTAATTTTTCTGGCTATTCTTTAAAAGTGATTTAAGGTTTAATTATATAAGCAAATGCATAGGATAGAATAGTCAATAACTCTAATATCACAGAATATGTTTTTGGTCTTTCTGACTGTGATCTAAATGATATTGACCGGAAACATTTTAGTACTGATAAGTGATATTATCATTGGCACATTCCTTGCAACACTATACCCATTTACCTGTACAGTTTAGTTGCATAGCAGGGCTTAGAGGGTGGTGTATTTCAGAGGCATACTGTCTGGTTAGTATGCAGGAAGAGGAAGACCCTGAATTCAACCCACAGCAACACGTGCACATGTGCGCGCACGCACACACACAATAAGAAAAAACAAAAATACTGAATTTTTATTTAATATCTTGCCTCAAGAAATTCACCTCCCTTGGAAGTTAGTGAAAATATGCTAAAATTAGTAGAAATGTTTGTTTCTGTACCTTCAAGCAACTCATTTGCCTTAATTGCAATTAACCAAACCCTAAGTAATCAAGATTTCTTCTGTATTTTTGCTTTGAGGCTGAGACTGGACTCAAACTCATGATCCTTTTGCCTCTGCTCCTGCATGTTCTGGTTCTGTGTGGTGCTGGGCACAGAACCCAGGACTTCCTCCTGCATGCCCGGCAAACACTTTACCCAGTGAGCTAGACTCTCAAGCGCCACAATTTCTCTCTTCTAAAGAATTTTCCCCTCTTGACCTGAAATGCATGGATGAATCCTGGCAGTTTGCTAGAAATCACAACCTAATCTGGATTTCTCAGCAGGCCAGTATGCGCATGAGGGCTGGAGCACCATCGCTCACCTTTAAGCTGTCCCCATGGACATAGACTTGTGCCACAGGCTCACTCCGGATGTAGATGTTCTCAATCTTCTCTGGTGCAACGTATTCCCCTTGAGCAAGTTTAAATATGTGCTTTTTCCGATCGATGATTTTAAGCGTTCCCTCCTGTGGAGTTGAACAGACAGCGTCCTAGGAAAGCACTCCCATTTCCAAGCTTGAACCCTGCCTCCTTAGTGTAGACTTACCCTGTGTACCCCAGCACAAGCTGCTCCGCTCTGTGTTACAGAGATGTTGCATGGAGCTTGAGGGAGCCATCGCCCACCACAGGTGGGTGACATGCCAGTTCTGAGCATCTGCCATCCTTTCTTCTGGATCAGCCTCACCAGACCCTTCCGTTTCCCCAGTCACTCTCACCCCAGAAGCAGGCATGCATCTGCCTCTGCTCAGCTCCATCTCTGCCCCATCAGGGCTCCTCTTGCCAAGGCCCATGCTCCAGCTCCACTTTCCCTCGCCAGCATCTCCAGGTTTATTCTCTTTGACCTCACTAGGTCTATTGCCCCAGCTACTGCCTCAACCCGGGTGTGCCCTTGCCATCTCCTGGTGAACGGCAGATTCCTCTTCTGCTACCAGATGGTGTTGGAAGCCCTAGTCTATCCAGTATCCACTGGCATGGAGGGCTGGTGCCAGTGGCCTCCCAGACCCTGTTCACCTCACTGACCCGGGACCTTTTTGAGTTCCTGGGTTGCTTAAGTAGATGCTGTACTTTCATTATCTCTGAGAACAGCACACCAGGGATAACCATTTCCACATGCTTTCAAAGTTGCTAGATCGCTTCATTGATAGGCTCCCAGATCTCACTGTTGGTCAGTGACTCCCATCAGGGTGTGAAGATCTGTCTACCCCGAATACAGCTCACCCAGAATGAGGCTCCTGGAGATCATTTTCTCAAGTCTAACCCAGCCTGGGGTCGTCCCTGTTTGCTTCACCTCTCTCTCTTGGCTCAGACCCATCAATCCTCACTCACAGACCCCTCTCGCATCAACCTCTTCCTTCTCCCATGGACATTGTACCTTGAACAGACAGACAGACAGACCCCTGCAGTCCCTCATCCCCACTCCATCTGCTTATCCTCCAGGGCCAGAGCAATCTCTCCAGGAGAGAAGAAGAAAGCAGGCCTGTGTTTCTCAACACTGGGGCTAGATCTCCTACGCTGCCCTTACACTAAGCCTCTTTGGTTTCCATAGCAACAGCTGGCTGCTGTCACCTCTGTTCCTCTAATTAGGAAAATGAGGGTCAGACACGTTAGTTAACTCCCCCAACAGCCACGTGGATTTACTGGATTAGAGGACTATGCCTTCTTCATCTATTACTATAAAACAATATTTTTTTCGAACACAAATACCTCTCAAATATAAGCACTGAAGCCTTTCACATGGTCTTCCCGAAAATGGGGTGGGGGATGACAAAAACATCACTCGTCCGTTCATTCAAATAAGCTGACACCAAAACCAGGGTCGTATTTTAAAAGAAAAATTACAGATCAATCTTGTTTATGAGTAGAAACAAAAAGGCCAAACACAGCGTATAGAAAAATAGTGTTCATAGCTAAGATGAAGTTAAACCATGAAAGGCAACTGGCCTGACATGAGAGACAGAAAGAATAAACACTTATTTCAAATGTAAGAATAATTTCAATTAATATTCAGCCCTTATTTAGAAATTATGATGACTTTTGATACTGACTCCACGGGCTCTGGGCAGCTTTTGAGTTTCTCGTGTCTGAGCACACCAGCTCCTTCACAAGGATTTATTTATTCACCTCTCACCATACCCTGAATGCTGGGAGCCTCCTTTCATGTTCAGTGCTTCAGCTCTGAGTGTGTATGGTTCTGAGACTCTTTCTTTATGAAAAAAACTAATGCAGAAACCAGTATATGTCTGTAATCCCAACACTTGGAAGGTTGGGGCAGGAGGATGGCAGCACATTTGAGGCCAGTCATATCCCTAGGACTATACAGAAATACCTTCTCAAAAATAATCTATCACTGCCATCTCATCAATACATAAAAGCAAAATAATAATACAATTGATTGCAGGACCTTGCAAGGGGGCTGTTATGAGTGCAGGGCCTTGAGTCTCAAACTTCCTTGGCTTGTGGGACAACTGTTCCTCCACAGGTGTCCATGCCCCACAGGCCTCTCTGGCCCCTCTCCCACTTATCCGTGGGCCTTTGGTTGGAGGCCTCTGATTGTCTACTGATCCTGTCCCAACTGTCCTGATGGTCCCTTTTACTTTCTCTTGTTCTCTTGACCGGAGAGTCAAGTCCAGTGAGTTCCTGTCCTCAGCTTCTTCCCTCAACCCTACTCACACCAAAAATAAAAATAAAAATATATGCCTTCCCTGAGCAGAGTCCCCATTCCAGGGAACACAAGGGGACTTGTCCTTGTCTGCCACCAGCATGAGAGTTTCTCAAGGACAAGTGCACGGGCCCAAGCAGAGGCAAATTGGCTCACCTGGCCCCAGAGCCTGTGGGAGGGCTCAGCATCACTCATGTGTCTGAAAAACTCAACACTTCAATTCTGATCAAACAGCAGCAACTTTCCAGACACACAGAAGAGGTCCCTGGCTGAGTGACACTAGGCAAGGGCTCTGGGTGTTGGCAACAGCATTTTTTTCCTTTGTATTCCTGTTTGGTACATGCCAGGCACTGTTAAGGGCTAGTAGCCATAATCTCATTTGTTTCTTGTGATGACGACTGCAGCGGCAAACAATGCTATTATCCTTATTTTAAAAGTAAGGGATGTGGGCCAGAAGGACGGCTCAGTGGATAAAGGCACTTTCTGTCGAGGCTTAGGACTCGAGTCTGATTTCCAAGATTCTCATGCTAGGAGGAGAATTAAAACATCAAGCTGTTCTCTGGCTGCACAGTCCCTATGGTGTACACACTCACACGCAAGCACGCAGGTACACAGAACACATAAATAATGTATTTAAATTTAAATTAGAGAATGAGGCAAATTGGTTTGAGCTAAAAAAGCTGGGAGTTCGTAGACTGCTATGAAGATCCAGTTTCTACAAATGGGCCAGGGTGTGGCCCAAAAGAGGAGTGTGACTTTTCTCAAGGTGACACATCAACTTCCAGAGGTCAAAGAGCTGAAGCAGCCAGTATCCGGTATCCGCCAGTTCCCCAGTTCCCTGGTTTTCCCTTTTCCAGACACCGACTTCTCCACTGGGGACAGTGCCCCTGACTACGGCAGTCTGAATGAAAATGGCCCCCACAGGCTCAGAAGGAGTGGCACCACTGGGAGTTGGGGCCTTGTTGGAGTAGGTGTAGCTTTGTTGGAGAAACTATGTTACGGTGTGGGGGGGTGAGTTTTGGAGTTCTGGAAGCCCATGCCAGGCCCAGTGGCATGCTCTTTTCCTGCTGCCTGCCAGTCTGGGTATAGAATTCTCAGTAACCTCTCCAACACCACGTCTACCTGCATGCTGTTGTGTTTCCTGCTAGGACAATAACGGACTAACCCTCTGACCTGTAAGCAAGCTCCAGTGAAACACTTTCCTTTATAAGGGTTGCCGTGATCACGACGTCTCTTCACAGCAATGAAACTCTAACTAAGACACTGTCTTTCTCAGATCTGCTCAAGAAATACACCTCCTTCTACTTATCCACCAGGCTCCACACACTTGCAAACCCTTCCCTGAAATCCAGGAAGTTGATTTTAAGGCCCAAGTTCTGTCTTCCACACAGGCCAATGCCACTGTTATTGGGGCAACAGGAGCAGGAAGCTTGGGACAAGTCTGGGGTGCATATGGAGAGCTGCCCCCTCGGTGACCTGGATCTCATACCCACTCATCGTTGACATGCGGGACACCAGCCTCCAAACGCACATACCGGCAGCCATTTCCCAATGTCTCCAGTGTGAAGCCAGCCATCGCTGTCCAGGGCCTCCTTTGTCCTGTCCCCATCTTTTAAGTAGCCTTTGAACACATTTGGTCCCTTCACACATATCTGTGGGGGCGAACACCATGGCTTAGCTCACTCACCACGTAAGGGGTCCAGCACTGCCTGTCACCAGGCACAGGATCCATAGTGGCTCTCCATCTATTGGAAGGCCACTGTGGAGACTGTGACAGCCCAGAGGATGTGGAATATCCTTCTGCTATCCCTGTCCTTTGGCCCACCCCTTGCCTTCTCTGAAGCAATGCCCACCCCTGCCATGGCTACTCTTTCTTTATTTGCTACTTCTTCTCCCTCAGGAGTCCATGACCCTATGCTGTGGGACAATGGCCTTGCACTTTGTAAAGATCTGTCACTTGTATTTTAATAAAATGCTGATTGGCCACTAGCCAGGAAGGAAATAAAGGTGGGGCAACCAGAACAGGAGAATTCTGGGAAGAGAAAAGCTCAGTCTGCAGTTGTCACCAGACAGAGAGGAAGCAATATGAGAATGCCTCGCTGATTAAAGGCACCAAACCACGTGGCTAACATGTAAGAATTAGTTAATAAGGAAGCCTTAGCTACTAGGCCAACCAGTTTATAATTAATGCAGGCCTCTGTGTGTTTCTTTGGGACTGAATGGCTGTGGGACAGGTGGGACAGAAATCTCAGTCAACAACTGTAGGCTCATGGTGTTTTGTGACGCTCACCACAGATACCCATGACTGGGCAATCCTACCAGAGCTGCTCAGGTTCCCTGCTTCATTGGCAAACAATCTGTTTCTCTACCCACTCCCTAGGTCTGAGTGAGAACAGCCCAGCTCAGCCCACTTCACTTGGCCTATTTGAGTATGGCCATGTTTCTGAGGAGACAAGTAACTCGTGCCACAGCCGGGTGTGTACATGAGGGAGGGAAACTTTTTTTAAAGGTCAGAAATTAAAAAAAAAAAAATCTTGATTTAGTTCACTGAGTCTCAGTGTTGGGCTTTGGTTGAATCAAGAATAACTTTAAATGACTTTACATGCAGGTAAGGAGAAAATGGCTCCATCCACACTGTTTTTGCTGTCAACTGGCTACACATGACACCCACAGAAGCAAGACATGATATCTTAAGCTCACCTCTCCCTCTCCTTTACTGGTCCAGTAGTTGAGTTCCTCTGCATCAACCAGCTTGATATGATTGCAGGGCAGAGGTGCCCCCACGTGCCCTAGGACACCAGAACAAAATGACAGTGTTTCAGCGCTGATGGTGCTTGACATCCCATGAGGTCCCCAAGCATCCTGGCATGGTGGGGCATGCCTACTATTCCACAACTTGAGAGGCGGAGGGAAAGTATCACCATCCTTGGCTGCATGGTAAAAATTGTGAGGCTAGCCTAAGCTACATGAGACATTGCCTCTACCAAAACAAAAAGAAGACAAAGAAAAAGTGGAAACAAAACACCAAGCAGGTTAAAGTGGGGAGCTGTAGGATCTGAGTAACACACTTTACACAGGTGCTGCTCAGGTGTAAGGGGAGGAACTGAGGACAAAGCAAAATCCCAGAGAAAGCAGAGGTCGACTTTCCCTTTACATTTGATTTCTTTTTATTACACAGGATTATTTTTGAGTCAGAGTTCTCTGCATCCCAAGTTGTTTTGGAATTCACTATAGCACCCAGGCTGGTCCCACACTTGTGATCCCATGGCAACCTTACCAGACTTACAATTATGGGAGGGTACCACCATGCTAGGTTTACATTTGGTTCTTAATTTTCCCACTATACTATCGCAGGATTATACTATACTATTAGTGTAGTGTGTGTGTGTGTGTGTGTGTGTGTGTGTGTGTGTGAGAGAGAGAGCAGTATGCCACAGCACAGGTGTGGAGGTCAGAGGATAGCTTGGAGGAGTCAGTTCTCTCTCCAGGAAGTGGATCCTGGGGATTATCAGGCAGGGCAGCACATGCCTTCACTGGCTGAACTATCTCATTGGCTCTTATATTTGGTCCTTAGAGAGTGAGACAGGCATAATTTACCTATCACAAACCTACATGGGGAGCCTGAGGAAAGGAAGGTGGGAGTCTCATGTTCACTATCTATATAGTTAGGAGGTTTTACAAATGATGCCTATATTAAAACATTTTTTTTCCAGCTAGGCATAGTGGTACACACTATCTAGAAGAAGGATGTTTGAGTATCAGGAGACTGAGGCCAGAAGGTGCCACACGAGACTTTGATGTTTTCCCATTATCAGATCATACATCTTGCTTGTACAGTCATCACTTCTTTTCCACTAGTAAGGCTGTTGATTGGTGCATAGATAAGCACCTAAAACTCCTGTTACACTGCAGATTTGGACTCAGGTCTGGGATGAGGCATGAGAGTCTGTGTTTCTCACAGGATATTGATGCTGCTGTCGGACAAACACTACACTTGGTAAGCAAGGACCAAAACAAAAAACAAACAAACAAAAAACCCAAGGATGAAGCTACTCGTCCTGGGTGGGGGGGGGATTAAATTTTGTTGGTCTTACAAACTCCATTCACAATATCCTATCTAGTCAGTCACTAGCCTTTGTGGTCTTCACACATTGGCCAGCCAAAATATGGTTAAACAGGTGCTGGCCAAGGTCCTGAAACCCAGTGTGCCCTGGTTATGGAAAAGAAGGTTGTGGCACATGGATTTCTCTCTTAGAAGACACATTACCAGACCTGGTATGATACTACTATACAGAGAGACAGTCTTTCCACACCCAGTATGCTAGGTTTTCTAGTAAGAATGAATAAAAAGTCAACAGTTTGAGCCGGGGCGGTGGTGGTGCACACCTTTAATCCCAGCACTTGGGAGGCAGAGGCAGGTGGATCTCTGTGAGTTCAAAGCCAGTCTGGTTCACAAGGGCTAGCTCCAGGACAGGCTCCAAAGCTACAGAGAAACCCTGTCGAAAAAAAAAACCAAAAAACAAAAAAACAGTTTTACATGGGAAAATGCTAAGGAAAATGCCAACCCAAGTGGGGCCAAAGTGGGGATAGGGGCCTGCCACTAAGTCTGATGACTCATGTTCGATCCCCAGAAGCAGAGAGAATGGACTTTCGTAAGCCTTCTTCTGGCATCCACATATGCACCGTGAGATGTATATGTTTTCCCACACAAATAAATAAAAATAAACAAATGTACTTTTTAAAAAGGTAAGAATGAACGTGCCCAAAAGGAATGGAGTTTGTGGAATGATGGAAACGGGGGGGGGGGAGCTATGTGCTGGAGAGCTAGCTTGGCAGGTGAGAGGGTTTGCTGCTCCTACAGAGAAGAAGAATTTGGTTTCCAGATTCTTTGTTGGGCGGCTCATGACCACCTGAAACTTTTGCTCCAGGGGATCTGATTCCCCCTGCTGGCCCCCATGGGCAAGTGCACTCACAAGCGCATACTCTGCCTCCCACAGACACATAATTAACAATAAATTTAAATACTTTTAAATACTTCCAAAGAGGACTCCTGAAAAATGCCTGGAAGTAAGAATGTGACCAAAGAGTTTACATAGGAAGCAGTCTTTACCCAGCCTGAGTGTCATAAGACAGGGTTCAAAATCAGCACTCCTTATCTGGCCCAGTCAAACGCAGTTTCCATTTTGAGTCTACTATCATGTTTCAAGATGCTGTGAAATACTATTGCATTAACTAGCATTTTTTTTTTGCATGCACATCATTTTAAGTTTCCCAGTTTTTATTTGAGCAAATGTAAGCATGAACCGTGGCCCCAAGGGGAACAGTCCTAAAGAATTCTCTTGTTGAGTGCTCGGTGCCTAGGCTGAACCTGGTGATGGATGACCCACGAGCTGACTACTGCAGACTGACTTGTGTCTGCTTAGGAGGAGGACTCTCCTCACAGTGAGAGTGTGCATGGACCTCCTTTTGAGATTTCCACCACCCGCTGGATACATCGCAGGAGCCCATTCTTTAAGAAGTCGTCCTCGGAGGAACTGGAGAGATGGCTCAGCAGTTAACTACTTGCTGGTCTCCCAAAAGGACTGGGACTTGATTCCTAGACCCCACATAGTGGCTCACAACCCTAGTTCCAGGGGATCCAACATTCTCTACTGGCCCCTACAGGTACCAGACACACTCATTTTGCAAATAGGTACATGCAGACAAAACACTCATACACATACATGTTTTTGAAAGAGATAGCTGTCTAAGTCACATTCATCTCATAGCCTGCTTCTTTCATTCTGTTAAAATAACTGTAAGTAAGGCAGCGTGGTTATCTACATCTATAAAACTCACTGGGCTGGTATTATAGGCATTTACCACATAGAGTTATATCTTGTCATCTGAATTTGCACAACTTCTATTTATTTAGAAACCAGGACTGGTTCTTGAGCTAGATCAGTGGGAAAAGATGCTTGCTGCTAAGCCTGACAAAGCTGAGTTTGATCCGGAAATCCACACGGTGGAAGGATAAAACAAACTCATGAAAGTTGTCCTCTGACTTCCACATGCGTGCCAGGGCATGCACGAGCACACGCACACATCTAGATGAAGTAAGCAAATCAGTGCAATTTTAAATTACAAATAAAAATTTTAAAATAGGGGAAATATAAAAAGGAAGGTGAAAAATTTGCAATGAAGAAAATGTCAGATCTATAGCATCGCAGCCCAGACCTAACCACTGTCAACTGTTATTTTCTTTCTTTCTTTTGCTTTTATCTCCTAAGCTTCTGTGCAGATTTGATGGACTGGGAGTTTTTATTTGAGTGGACCACGGACTGTTGTTTCATTCCCCCCCTGCCCGGCTCGTGCAAGCTGTCCTACCTGAGGTCCAGTCTCCTGGTGTTGTGAAGGTACACCCAGCTGTACATTCAGTTTGCCCATAACCTTCATAGACCTTCAAGTAAAACACAGAAACCATGATGTGGGCCAAACTGTTCCAGAGCTGCCTGGTGGCCCTTCTTGGCCAGCTTGCCTCCCAGCGACTGTCTGCTGCTCCCAGCTGAGGATGGTGGGAGGCAGAGCTAGCTTGCTGCTTTTTGCCATGTGTGGTTTGGAATAAAGGTTTCTGGCCAAATTTCAACCATAGCCTCTGTTTTCACTTGGATAATGCATACTCAAGGTAAATATTCTAGACCTTCTGCAGGTCTGATTTTATCTTTGACCTTCCTCTCCAAAATTCAAGGCATATAAAGCATAAAAATTTAAGCATTGTACTTAAGAAACAGACATGTTTAACTTCCCTCCAAGCCTTGCTGCAGTCATGACACAATACCTTGCCTCTGCAGGAATGCGACAGATTTTAACTGAATGGATAAATGAAGGGATGGTTTTGCTTGTTTATTTTTTGTTTTTTTTTCTTAGAGATGATCAAACAACAACACAGGTATGGGCTCTCCCTCCCTGATACTCTCGCTTTGAGATAGGAGATGTTTTGAAGACTGTAGAGTACAAAAAGGCACACAAAACATGTATTTATATTTTTATTTTTAAAAAAATATTTATTTTATGTGTATGTGTGTGTGAGTATATGTACCATGTGTGTGCAGTGACAGTGGAGGACAGAAGAGGACAATGGAGTCCCTAAAACTGCAGCAACAGACAGTTGTGGACCACCATATGGTTATTGGAAACCAAACTCAGGTCCTCTGGAAGAGCATAAGTGTTCTTAGCCATTGAGACATCTCTCCAGCCCCTAAGGAAGCATTTATAGTTCATCTGATTATTTTTCCTTTTCCTTTTGCAAAAACTTCCAAGGTCCCAGGTAAAGGACTCCTAACAGGGATATACCTGGGGGTTCCCAAAAGGTGGCAAGGCCATTCTGCTCTGTGGATGTAAACTTTTCTTACCCACACAATGAAAGGCTTGGCTCCCCAGGATCTTCCTCTGTAACTAGAGAGTATAATAGGTGTATTGCCTGGCACACATCCCACCACCCCTGAGGGAGGCCCTGGTAGGTAATACCTGGCACCCCAGAGCTGCTCGTAGGAATCCGAGGACGGCTGGTGATGCGGGGGCTGCTCCCGTAACAATCATCCTCACGTGCCCACCGAGACTGGCCTGTGAGAAGAGAGAAGCTGCCAATGCTTGTGACACCTGAGATGGTCCTCACTCAAGACCAACTTTCAACAGCTGGGCCCTGAAAGCTATGGCTCAGATTGGGAAGAAAGCTACGTACTGAGGAAATAAAGCTACCTGCCAAGGAAGCCCCTCCCTTCCACATACTAAACCTGATCAGTCTACAATTTAACCTGCAATATGTCCTATTCTGCCACTGGTTTGAGATTAAGTGCCATTATTCTATGTGGCATTTTTTTTTAAATACTACACTTCTCCCTCCTTAAAGGATTCAGCTGCTTCCGCACACTCTCATTATTTGCAGATCTCCAAAACAATTACTTAGGACAATTTTCTCCAGCTTCCATTTTAATGGCATCGCCTTTTTCTCATGCATAAATCAATACTATGCTTTATTTACTATGTTCTGCAGAGGACAAAGGGTGCTTGAAACACTCTGTTTCTGTAAGTTGATCCAAGAGAGCTTAAATATTAATTTTTATGGTTAAAAATAGAATAGCAAGGAAAAGAGTGAGCTGGTACTACTAATGAACTAGATTCCTTGCATGGTGCAGAGCATGGAGACTGTGGTGGCGATACGTCTGGACGGGCCTGATTTGGGAGAAACTGAAGGGACAGGACACCAGAAGAGGGAAAGGGGACCCTTAGCCATCTGGTGTGGAGTGCTATTTCAACCCGCCACAGACTGTTTACTGGGAATGGCAAGAGGAAGCCCAGACCTTCAGATCCCAGGAGTGTCATAGTGGAGTACTGGCCTGACCACCCAGGCAAGATGGAGGCCTTTTAAAAAATGTATATATGTGGTATGTATGCATATGAATACAATATTTTAAATTAATCATTTGAGAATCTCATACCACATTCATTCCTCATTCCTCCTGTTAACTCCACCGGGTCCATCCCTAACTCCCTCACCTCTCCCAACTCCCTGTCCTCTCTTTTGGTTTGTTTAACATCCTATGGAGTCCAGCTTGTGCTGCCCATATATGCAAGGGTATGAGGCCATCCACTGGAGCAGAAGCAACCCAGGGGTCCTCCCGCTAGTTGCTTTTTAGCAAATACAGCACATCTCCAAAAATAAAAAAGTAAAAAAACAAAAAACCATGGCTTTTAAAATTCCGGCGGCAGCTTAAGCTTTGACTCCATGAGCATAAGAGTCATTTCCTCACGGTATCACAGGTCACTGACACAATCTTCTCCACTTCTCCTGTGAGGTCGCCCGCCGGGCACCGCGTCACGCTAGACTCACAGGCTCGTTCCTTTACCTGAATCTTATTAAAGAAGAGGTCATCCCAGATGCTGTTGTTTCTGATGATTCCACTCCGGACCTCAGCCTGCTTTCGCTTTGCTGCGAACTCCAGGAGCCAGCGCTTTAATGAAGTGTCTGCCTGGTGGAAGATCTGAGGAACACAAGCAGGAGACAGCTCTCAGGGCCTGACGCTCTTGCTTTTAAACACATCTTCCAGGAAGCAGACCCAGACTAGCTAGCAGAGGAGCCATACTCCAGTGTACCCTCGTGAGAGGTCACTGCATTTGTGGCCTGAAGCTGAAGGTTAGCACTGTCAAGGGCCAGGAACATTTTGGAGATAGGAAAGGGAGGGGAGGAGAGGAGGAGGGAGGAGAAAAGCTAGGTCTCTTTAACCAGAGTTTTGGAGGCTGAAGAAAACCAGAGAAGGAAGTGCAGGGAAGAGACAGGGGACATAGGAAAGGAGGAGAGGGAAAGCAAGCCTCCCCGGGACTCCAGATTCTGTCCACAGCAGCTAATACAAAGCCTTGTAGTCTGTGGGGCTCACCTTGTCATACATCCGATTCAGCAGCCGTGGGACCACAGGGAAGATGGTGGGGCGAAGAGCCTTCATGTCATCTGAGAGGAGGCGGATGTCTCCCTGGAAGAAGCCCACGCGGCCTCCATGGCAGTAGACAACAGACTGAAGGGAGAGGACAAGAATGTGGGAATTACTTGGGGTGGGTCCTCCTGGCTGCAGTCCAGAGCTGTCAAGTTTCTAAGGCCCCACCCAACCCTGGCTGCTGCCGTAAGACGGTGAGGAGTGCAAGGGAGTGACCCACCCACCTACAACCTTCGCACTAAGTCCCAGCCAGGCCTGGGGAGAAGGCCGGGGAGAAGGCCGGGTGACAACTGCTGAAGGAGCCATTCTTGGTGGCGCCTGCCCTGTCGCAGCCACCCTGCTCCCACGCTGGAGACTCAGCTCTGTGAAATGTTCTGCTATCTGCACTCTATAAAAGGGTCTGCTCCAGCTCCCTAGAGGGGTCGTAGATTTCCCAGGGACATCTCTCTCCTCGGGCACTAGCCTTGGCGGGAGATCAGGGGCTCCTGGCTGGTTCCTATGGGGCCAGAAGCACACACAGGGCCCTTACATGTGTTCTGTTTTGTAACACCCAGGACAGCCTTTTAAGGAAGGATCATTTGTGGGAGAGGAATGCAAAGCTTGGAGAGGTAAAATGACTGGCTCAGTTGGATAAAACGAGTTGACATTAGAATATCTGGCAATCTAATCCAAGCCCAGAGAGGGGGAAAGCCCCACGATAGCAGATCTCCCCTCTGGACGAAGTAGAAATATACTTGAAAGATGTATTTTATTCACAGGCTGCTCCTTTGAGTGATATGTGCATGGGACAGTCTCCAACCCCACCTTCCTAGATGGATTCCTGCCTTTGCTCGCTCTGCTCTCACCAGGTCTGTCTCAGGGCCATTCTTACACAGTCCCGGTCTACAGCCCCTGGAGCCATGACAATGCCACAATTTTACTGCTTCATTCTGCCTTATAGGAGCTTTCGCGTCATGGAACACAAGCGTGTTGCCCGTCACAGGGCACTTCTGTAAATCTGTAAAATGCTCTTGCAGCTGACACCGCCAGCCAGGCCCTCGGCCAGCTGAGGTGTGTCTGGGTGTTTACGGAGGAACTGCACCTAGGAAGGACAGGTGGAGAGGCCAAGGTCCTTGGATCCCTCTGGCCCCTTGTGCTACCTTCTAAGGATGGAGTATTGAGTCCTACTTCACACCGGCAGTGACAAGTGATGCCCTACTCTAAGTGAAGGTTCTAGGCACAGAGGGTGCCTCCCTGACGCCAGAGCCTTACCTGCACCATTCGCTCAAACATGTGTGCTAAAGGCAAATAGGAAAAGTGCACATCCGCACAAGTGGGAGCCCACTGACTCTGCAAGAAAACACAGGGAGCCCAGGCAAGTCCCGTCAGGCAGGCAGAAGTCTTACCTGGATCACTCTCTCAAACATGTGAGCCAGAGGCAGGAAGGAGATGAGCACATCGTCCTGTCTCGGAAAGATCACTTTCTGCAGGTGACGGGCATGGGAGACAGAAAGGAAAGAAACACTGACAGGAAGACAACGAGAGAGTCATAAAACAATAAAGAGAAAAATGGTCCTGGGGGGGAGGGGTGGACAGGAAGTGGGGGAGGGGGAGAGGGAGGACAGAGAGAGGTGAGATGAGAGGGAAAAATGATGAAAGGAGGGGGTGGGGAGGGAAGGTGGAGGGAGAAAGGAGAGAGGGGAAGGGAGAAGGGGGAGGAAGGAAGGGGAGAGAAAGAGAAAGAGAAAGAGAGAGAGAGAGAGAGAGAGAGAGAGAGAGAGAGAGAGAGAGAGAGAAAGAGGGAGAGAAAGAGAGAGGCAGCATAGGAAGCGAAGTGTTAGGTCGCAGCGCCAGTGGGTGTAGGTTATCTGCAGAAGCAAAGAGCCACATGAAGCACACATAAACCAGCAGAGCCAGGCTCCGCAGGGAAGTCTCCTCTCAGGACGGCCTGCACCTCGCTTGCAGTCTGTCTGTCGGTGGTGGCGCCAGCCTGACTCTCTCATCCCCATCCTTCCTGAAACATCTGCCATGGTCTCCCTGGGCCACCGAGCAGAGACCAGTTTTGACTCCATGGCATTTTCTAGGCCTTTCTTGTAGAGAAAATGGCTCAGAGAGTCCTTCATCTCATCTGTGCCAGCTGGGCTGAGTTTTGGGCGGTGACAGAGGAGAACGGGCCAAACCACAAACAGGTGGCCAGACACAGACTCCGGAGTCACAGCTAGGAAGCAGGGCCTTCCTTAAAGGAGAATGCATCAGCTGGGCACTAGCCCACAGCTGTCTCAGATGGGACTGATCCCAGAGACACAGGCTGTTCTGTCAGCAAAGGGTGGGAGTTTCCTTAGTGGGTCCTAACTGCTCTTTGTCTTGTCATAGAAGTCATTACTCCCTTTTGCCTCCTGAACCAATGTGGACAAACTTTGGGATCCTGAATCATGGCTCAGAACCTGATCTCAACCAGCAACCATGCCTCGGTTTCCCACCAAATCATCTCAGGGTTTGGAGTCTAGGCTCCCAGTACCCTGTGGTACACACTCGGAGAGAGAGATTGTTTCCATGGTGGAGAAAGGGCCTGCCGTCCTTTCTCCTGAAGGAAGCTGTGGCACATACTCACCGCAATGCACTCTGGGCAGCTCCTCCTGTCTGAGCTGGTTATAAACACTAAGGTGCTTTAGTCGGACCAAGAAAGCAAGCCGTGTGGGCTTTACAGCTGCCTTTGAGCACAGCCTTACAGTTAGCAGCTGTCGCTGTTTCTCAGACTCTAGTAGTCTTTAGACATAAAATCACCAAATCAAACCCTGGCCTGCGTGAGAAGCAAGTCAGTGAGGCTTATTCTCCAAACAAAGGCACACACAGGAGCTCAAGAGCTCATTTTTGAAGTGAAGAAAAAAAAATAAAACAAAAAACCAAAAAGCAGGTTTGCATGCTCCCCACCCCCACCCTGGGCTCCTGGAGCTTTTAAATATTAAGTGAATGTTGGGGGGAGGGTCATTTTGGCATTGGGGTTGAAAGCTGGTCTGATGGCTCATGCCTGTAATGCCAGCATCTGGGAAACTGAGGCAGGAGGATCAGCTATTTGAGGCCAGCCTGGCATACATAGTGAGACCCCAATCCCCTCTCCCGAAAAAATAGTGTTAGGGATTAAAAAGCGGTTGTGAAAGGTGTCCGATGAGGACAGAAACTCCTGCCTGCAAGCGCTGCCCAAAGCCTAAAAGAACGACAGCAACAAAACACAACTCTGAGCACATCCAACCCTGGGTCCTCTCAATACAGCCATCGCAGGCTAATTGAGAATATGGCCAATGCATTTGAAGATGAGGGTGTCCTATGGTAGTATCAAAAGCCTGGACACCCTGCCAGGACAACTTGAAGTGTCCCCTCCAGAAACAGCTGCACGGGAAGTTTACTTTATTCACCTCGGTCACTTTCAGGAAGCCTGAGAAGTCAGCCACCACGTTCCCATGGGTGAGCATGGCACCTTTGGGGTTCCCTGAAAACAGAAGGCAAGAAGGAACACTGATTAGGAGGCAGAAAGTTACCCTTTAACCTCCACATACGTACTGTAGCATGGCACACCGTGACATGGGGTGTACCCACCCAACCCCTACGCATCTGTAATCTCAGTTCTCCGAAGGATGAGGCAGGAGAATTTCTGTGAGTTAAGGCCTGGACTATAGACTGAAACTCTGTCTTGAAAAGAGGCCTCTAATTTTACATGCTATGTGAATTTTGCCTCAAAAGGGGAACAAATGGAGAGAAAGAAACCGAATCTGTGAGGAGGATCTCTTTGGAGAGGGTTACACTGAGTCATCTCTCTCAATTCTAATCTGAAACCTGAGCTCATGCAGATGCTAATAGGACCTAGGGAACCCAATGAGAAGCCAGAAGAGGCCCCAGTAACTTCAAACAAGTAAAGAACCCCAGAGGCAGGAGGCAGTCTACAGTCAGGAGTCAGCCTGAGAGGATGCTGTCTTAGAAGGAACCTGTTCATCAGGTTGTTCTACCAGGTATCTTGTCAATCAATGAGAAATGCAACCTCCCCATAACACCAAGGAGAGAATTGGTGCAGACAGAGTTAGGAGCCCTGGTGAAGGAGGGCTCAGGTAGCCCAGGAACAGTACTGCCTACATCAGAACTCAGAACACTATCCATCATTGAAAGCATAGGTGTTTCAATGTTTTCCCTCAACCATCTCCCAACTTCCACAACCCACTTCCTTGTTCTTGATCCCCCAGGTTAAACCTGGTGGGAGAAGGTGGAGACCCCACTAGCAAAGTTGGGAAGCAGGAGAAGCAGAGAGGGGAGAAGGATGGGGGATTGGGTTCCCATGCCGAAGCCACAGCTCGAACTGCCACTGTGTTTCTGAATTAAGCCTCTGTGACTTGCAGAGACCATGGGATACTTTATTAACCAATAGTGACCAGGAAGACATTTATCCAGGGTCAGAGAGAGAAAGAGAGAGAGAGAGAGAGAGAGAGAGAGAGAGAGAGAGAGAGAGAGAGAGAACTTCCCTCCTCGATCACGTGGAATTTGGTAACAGAGATAAAAATAAACTCTTTTTCATAATTATATCCCCTGAGGCCTGCTTTCTCATCTTGCAGGTGACCCACTTGGCATCAGTCAAAGCCTCATCTTTTAATTCAAGTGATGGAGGCGTTCCTCTGCTTAGGACGAGTGATGAGTGAGGCCTCAGCCTGCACGCTGGTGCTTTCACCCGTGATGCCAACAGCAGATTTGGTTTTGGGGGACATAAAAGCTTGTGTTATTTGAAAAGTGATTTTTTTTTTCCTAATGGGTAGTCATTAAAATGTCTTCCTTCTGAAAAGAGAAAGACGCAGAGGCTCTGCCTTACCTGTGCCTGGCTCTCTATTCCAGCGCTCTGTCAGGCCTGAGCCTATGTTATTTCTCTTCTCTGACCCTCAAGATTCACACCCTACAGAAGCCCAGGGTGCTTAAAGTACTCCAGGAATCACCTGGCAATTTTCACCTTCAGATTCTGGAAGTTTCTAAGGATCATTCTCCAGATACCAGTCACAGACAGAGCTGTCACAAAATAGGTCCTGGTGCCGAAGTTGTCGGAGGGGCTGGCTGGCACACACATGACCAATGTAAGCTCAGGGCAGAAATCCCTACAGCCCTCTCAGCTGAGGCCTGACACTGATGGCCTTGGTGGTTCTCCATTCTGCGCCCGTTTCTTCTCCAGCGTAATGCCAAAGTTCAGACCTTTCAGAAGCACAAATATTCTTGTAGATTCAAATGTCACTTTATAAATGACCTACAGGACTCTTAAAATATTCCCGGAAATGTTCAGATTATTTCCACAAGTCATCTCTACACATTGCTCAAAGGCTGAAGGAGAAGCAAATGTTGGTCAGAGTCTAGAAGCTGAAGACAAAAGTTCTCTTGGGAAGTGTGAGGAGAGCCTTCAGGAAGTCTCCGTCGGCTGTGCACATTCAGGACAAATCTACACCTCCAGCAGCATGTCCTGTAAACTGGATGTAGAAAGTTTTCTGGTTGCTCATGTGGAGGACAAAAATCATCCTAGACAGAGCTATGAGCAATCAGTTTGCAGAGCCAAGATGCAGGTTTTCCTGTAGCTGTCTTGGTTGCTGGTACAGACAGTGAGAGGCTCTGCCACCCAGGTCAACGTCTCAGTGATAGCCACTGTCAATTTCTTGGTTCCCACTCAGAAGCCAATAAATAATTGTATTATTCATTTACTATCTGTGGAAACCGAGTCTGAAGAGAGGTCATGTGATTTCAAGGCAGTAGCAAGAATGCTGAGTTGTCTCCCCGAGCACCAGCCGGTGTTTTCACAGTGATTGTGTACAACCTGGCTCCAGACGGTGCTGACTGATTCTGTTCTTCTCTGGCCTGACTGATTTCAGGATAGTCCCTCCACAGGCTAGAAGGTGCCAAAAGTCAGTGTCAGGTCATCGTTTTCACGTTTCCCCACCACCAATGCTGATGACCAGACATTCCACATGCTGAGACATCGGGAACAAGTGGACCGACAAGAGGATGAATGTAAGAGGCACAACACAGGCTTAGCCTAAATCCGAGGAAGTCCAAGTATGTGGTCCAGCCGGATGATTCTGGGCCAAAGGCCTGCTTGCTCTCTCAGACCTGCCTGGCACCTGCCACGGCTTTAAAGAAGATGGCCGAGCAGTTTTCCAGCCCCGTGCATGCTGCCCCTCTGCACAGATAGGTAAGGCCAGCCTGGTCTCCGCGTGAGTCCACAGTACGGAAGGCACTGGGTGGGACGCCTGTGCCTTCCAGCTGGCCAGCAGCGTGTTTCAACAGCACGGGATACTTCTCCAGATAAAGGAGCTGTGGCATTGACAGAGTGAAGTACTGAAGTTACTCTGGGAGGCCGAGGAGGTCCAAGCTAAAAGCCACAGCAGCGACTTATTCCCCAATCCATGTTATCAAAAAAAATTATGCTATGAAACTCAACACCCAGAAAATTTCAGGAGGTGCTATTTTAAAAGCAACATAAGCCTGAGGGGCATTTTTAAAATTCTGGGCTGGCTCTGGAGAGCGGGGGCTGTGTTACTTTTCTAAATGATTTAGTAAAATAAAGTTTGTTTGTTTGTTTGTTTGTTTGTTTTTTCGAGACAGGGTTTCTCTGTAGTTTTAGAGCCTGTCCTGGAACTAGCTCTTGTAGACCAGGCTGGCCTCAAACTCATAGAGATCTGCCTGCCTCTGCCTCCTGGTATTAAAGTGCTGGGATTAAAGGCATGTGCCATCACCGCCCAGCCGTAAAATATAGTTTTAAAAAACAATCTTTAAACCTGTTTGAGTTAAAGGCCAAGAATCCACCCCAATCCCATAGCTGATAAAGTCATACCCATCAAGATCTACTGCCATGCATAATCCATTGATGTGGCTGGTCCTGGGTCTCCCAAATGCTGTGTAAGCTGTTCCTTTGAAAAGTTCAGGGATCCCAGGTCACTGCCCACTGACAACTATCGTCAGGCTGGTCAACCCTTGGTCTTGAAGTGATTGCTGGAAACTTCTTGTCCATTCAAGGTGAAGCAAGTAACTTCCTGTGATAGTTTGAATGAATGCCTCCTATAGTCTCAGGCATTTCAATGCTTGTTCCCCACCTGTGGCACTGTTTGAGCAGCTGGGGAGGCACGGCCTTGCTGGAGGAAGTATGCCCCTGGGAGTAGGCTTTGAGAGTTTAAAGACTCATGCCATCTCTAGTTTGCTTTCCCTGCTTCTTGCTTGCAGTTTGAGGTGTGAGTTTCCAGACCTCAGCATCCAGCTCCAGTCCACCATGTCTGCTGCCTGTTGCCATGTTGTCCAACTCCACCATCATGGAGTCTAAGCCTTTGGAGCCACAGGCCTCAATGAGCCCTTGCTTCTGTAGGTTGCCTTGGTCATGGTGTTTTATCAGTGCCACAGGAAGTAACCAGGACATTTCCTCTGTCATCCGATGAGGAGGCAGCAATGAGAAGGGTGCTAGGAGAACGGATGAAAGCGCAATGCGGGTCCCGGTGTCTCTCGGAGCGGATTTGCTCTCAAGCCTGCTAGCCTCACAGGCTAGTGCTGAGGGGCACAGTGAAAGCTGGGACAGGGCTCTGTAGACTGTAAAGTGCTGGATCTGTCCCTTCTCCAGGAAGCATTTCCAGATTATTCTTGCTGGTATAGCCCTTGCTCAGCACCAGACACAGTCATTTCTCTGCTCATGCCTTCTTCCTGACAATCTTGCCCATGGTTGTCCTTGTACATCCCACCCCCATCTTACTTGACACCTTTAACCACCTCCTCCCAGGTGGGGACTTGGGGACAGTGACAGCAGAGGGCTTAAGTGGTTGACTTGGTTCTCTATCCGGTGGTGGAGATGGGGTTTTAAGCCCATACTCCTCCCCTGGTCTCTGACACAAAGGCCAGGCAGAAGCAGAAAACAGAGGGGAGAACTATTTCTCAGAAGAAACGACTCCGTGAGCAGAGGACACTCTCCAGCTTTTGATCCAGCTGCCTAGACTCCTTTGTCTCAGATGTAGAAGGTGCTGAGTCCCCTCATTGCCTGTCTACATCTGGCCAGCCCTGCCTCGCCCAGCATGGCTAATGGCAGAAGCAGAAGTCAGCCAACAACAGTAACTGAGCAGGACCAGGACCAGGATGAGACTCAGTCCACACCACAGAGAACACGAGAGACCCCCAAAGTCTCCTTCCAGGCAGCCGGGAGCAGAGACAAGCACTCACGACCGAGGGTCTGGGCCTCTGCTTACCTGTTGTGCCGCTGGTGAAGCACACAATGGAGAGGTCATCAGGACGTGGGGGCTGCGGGAATGAGAAGAGACGTGTATTGGGGGGAACCAGTGGGACCCCTTTACCACCCAGGCCCACGCATGCACTACAGTGAGTGATGTGCTGGGCATGTTACACACTTCTGTGTGCTACCGTGGGAGAGATGGGCAGGCAAGCTCCCAAGAACGAGGAAAGAAACATAGTATGTGGACACCCGCTTGTCCTACCAACCTCATACCTGGTCCCATTTTCCCTACCCCAGCCTGAGCAGAGTACTGCATGGGGTTGGGCTGCTGAAGCCAAAGACCCTTCCTTTCTAGTAGGCGTGGCTTGCTGTTTAGCTGTTTAAAGCACCCCCAAGCTCTGCATCAGGCCCTGGCTGAAGGGGCCCATGGTCCTGGGCCACTAGGAGGAGTCGACCTAGTCCATGGGCATGCAGGGAACAGCTTTCTAAAGAGGTAGCCTGTGAAGTGATGGGTAAAAGCGAGGGGGCTTCGGGAAGGGGTGCTGGACACGGGGCATGCTGAAGACTCATGCAGCACTTCTTGGAGGCAGAGTCTGGCACAACAGAGATGTAAAAGGACCCAGGATTACACATGGAGGGCTCTAGGAAGTAGAGCTATGACCTGCTCTGGCCTGGATGTGAGAAAGCTCATCAGAGGTGGCAAGGGAGTGGGAAAGACTGAGCAGGGGGAGGCCTAGAAACCAGAGGCCTTGTGAGAAACCTGAGCTTCTCCCTTCAATGCCCAGTTCAGAAGGCAGAGATGGTCATTACTACCTGACCTTTGGTGGGACCACATACGATGGCACTCAGAAAAGTTCAAAGAATAAAAATGAACAAAGAAAAATCCAGAGTGGTGGCTCATGCTTGTTATCTCAGCGCTTGGAGGCAGAGACCATGAAACTGACGGGGTTTCCTGGCTGGCCAGCCTTGCCCACTTGGCAAGGTCCAGACCTGTTGAGAGGCCCTGTCTTAAAGAATAGTGCCTGAGGAAAATTAGTTGAGGCTGATGTTGGGCCTCCACATACCCTCACATACACCTGTATAAACACCTGTATACATATAAACACGAATATGCACACACACATGCACACACACACACGCACACATACACACACGCACACACACAGATGATGCCAACGGCTCCTGGGCCATGAGGTTCACTTCTAGATCTTGAATGCTTCTATCCATCTTATGCTCTGTGGGCTTCATAGCATTCAAGGGAGATAAAGGAAAACAAGACCTCCCTATGAAAACATTACAAGAGCGCCAAGGGTGGCAAGGACTGGATGTCCTTTTGTCTCTCTCCCCACATCTGACTCCTGCCCTCAGTCCTCTCCTGGGCTCTCAACCCGCAGCAGTGTTGGGCAGCGGGGTAAGCACTGCTAGGCTCACAGGAGCTGCTTATTGACACGGAGGTAGGTACTCCTTGGCCTCTCTCCCCAGCCCTGTTCAGCGAGGGCTCCAAGAGAACGGGTCTTACTCATTATCTTGCTCACCAATGCCTGCTGGGAGATTAGCTTACCACGGGGGCATGGAGATTCTCTTGGCCACAGTCCTGAAAAAAGAAAATACTATTTTTAAAATGTTCAAAAGTGATTATAAAATTCAAAAAGTCAAGATCACTCACCACAGTAGGCCTTGCTCTTACGCCAAGCCCAGAGCTTAGGATCCCTGCCTGGACATGGACTGCGGTGACAAAGGCCACTTTAGGGGTCCTTCCTCAGACATATTCTAGCCTGAGGCTCCTGGGGAAAAGGGAGGATGCTGAGGGGTCGCAGGCCTGCCCCATATGCTACAGACAAAGAGTCTGTTACTCAGGAGAAGCCAGGCACCATACACATATCACTTAGTTTTGGACATATTGGGAAATGTACACAAGAGAATGGCTGAATGACCGAGGTTTCTAGATGATCAGTCAGTGCTGGGGGTGGGGCAGTGAGGAGGTAAGGAGAGGGGCTGCCAGTGCAGGTGTGGCTAATGCCACAAAGGCTTACAAGTGCACAGGGTCATGGGGGCAGGGAAGGACAGACAGAGGCATGAGGACATCTGGGGGGTTTTGAGGGTGTGCCCCTCTTACAGCATGGTAGAGGTCAATGGTTACTGAGCAAACCTGAGGTCCAGGAGGCCAGGAGGCCCTGCATCAGTCTATTAACCCATTCATTGCCACCACACTGATGCCTCTGGGGTAGCCATGTACAGAAAATTAATTCCATGAACTGCTGAGTGGGTCTGGTTCCTATTGACGAGAACCTTCCCAGGTTCCTGGACCACAGGTTTACACCTTCTACAAGTGAGAAAGCTCTAGAGGCGATGTGAGTGCCCCTCCAGCTGGAGCCATCATCTAGCTCTTGGTGCCTGGGGCCACTGGTTGGGCCCATCTCAGAGTCAATCTAGAGGGTGTCTATAAACACTGATTCCGGGTCTCCCTCCCCTAGTCCTTGCAAAGTCTGCCTTGTCGTGCCACTGATGCACCTGAAGGGCCCAAAACAGACACCGTAAGGCATGAGAGGGGTGGGTGGCCAATGCTGTGATTGGCAGCCAGCCAGCTCTAACCCAGCAAACATCCTAGATGCGGATTCTCACCTCTATGGCCTGCATAGATTTGACGTCCACCCCACACTTCTGCCCTCTCTCTTTCAGGGCATCCTCAAATGGCTCCATAAGGATGATCAGCTTGAGCCCCGGAGTCTCCTTCTTCTCCACATGCTCCAGCAGAAGTATAGCCTTCTGAGGTTTATCCACGATCACCGTGCAGATGTCCGCTGCAGAGGCCAAAGGGGAGAGTCAGGCTGAGCAGGTGCAGGCTGGGACTGAGGAGGCCGCGACAGGCCACTATCCCAGTGTGTAAATGAACGTGTACAATAGGCCGTGAGGGTCGTGCATCACGTGTACCATTAGTGCTATGAAGAGTCAAGGGCAAAGGCTTTTAGGCAAAAGCATCCTGCAGCAGTTTTCCTCCAGACAGTCCCCCATGAGTCCAGGTCTGTCTGGGATATTTACTACCACAGCAAGGATGACGCCAAGCTGTAGTAACATCACATGGCCACAGTCTCTTAGAAGGTCTGTCATGGCACCACAGACCTATGAAAGGAGGCTTCAGGACAGTTTAGATCAGGAGAACAAGTCAGGGGCCATCATGTAAGCCCCCTAGTGTTTTATTTTGTTTTGTTTTTGGATTGTGGGCTGGTCCCCAACTGGCTATGCAACAGAGGATGGCTTTGAACTTCTGACCCTCCTCCTCCAGCTTTCTAAGTGCTGGGATCTCAGTCAGACATTTTCCATGGTATCTGGCTAAGACCTTAGTGTTTCCTGAGAACTGAGGTAAAATGCCTTTTATGAACGCCTAACAATCATTACGACTTAAGAGGTTGGAGGATGAGGCTAGTTGTTTACTCAGGAGGGAATGGGAGTGAGGGCTCACCTGTATTGATGATGTAGCGAATAGCCCCTGGACCCAGTGTGTCATAGAGGGGGACCACCACCATGGAATATGTGTAGCAGGCCAGCTCTGCAATGATCCACTATAGAAATGCAAAGTTCGGGTTGGGGGAAAGAGATAAGTCCAGTAAGTCAGTGTGTGCTGAGGCTAGCCCAAAGACCTCTAGACCATGCTTGCTATGCTAGTATGCAACCTCCAGATTTCATGTCCAAACAGCCCAAGTCCACTGCCTGACCCTGCCTAGGCCTCTTTATCATGACTTTTCCTCCCCGGTGGCTCCAAGTACAATGTGGATGGGGCCTGGGAGCTGGGGATGCAGGTGGTAGTGCCATGGCCCTAGGTCTCCATTCTTTGTCAGACCCCAGGCCCTACCAAGAATGGAAACAGGATTTCAGTTCCCTAGTCTACTAATGCCTCTGAAAGCAGTCAGACCACACTCACCTCTGGACGATTCTGTGCGAAAACACCAATGAACTGCTCCGTGCCCACTTTACAGTCATGCTGGAGAAGTCCTGACCCCAGAAATTCGGCTCTGTTGGCCACCTGCACACAGATGGGTGTGGGTGGGGTCGGGATGGAGAAATGAGGAGGTTTCAATGGGGCTTGTCCACACAGCTTTCCCATGTCTGTCTGAGCTTCTGGGCTCCCCACCCAGGCATGCAGAAAGCCTCTAGAGGCTAAGGAGAGGAATTAAGTGGGAACGCTGGGGGGAAACAGTAAAAAGTGATCCTTCTGGCTTGTCAATATTCCATTGCAGATGTGGGAAAGGTTCACGAAGCCTACCTGTCCCCTGGGGATGCCCAACGTCAATGGCTGGGGATGGGGTGGGGTCATAGTCTTCAGTGGTGTAGACACTGATAAGTTGCTCCTGTTCCTATAACTAACCCCCTACTCGTTCCCATGTAAGCAAGCCTACTGAAACTCAGTGGGTTACAAAAACCAGACAGACAAGAGGGTAGGAGCAGGGCTTGTCAGGAAGGAGTTCAAGGAGGGGGTGATGGGAGGCAAAAGCAACTCAGATACATTATATACATCATGACACCATCACAGAATTTAAAACAACTGTGAGAAGAAAAGAGCAAGGCTCTTGCAGACATTATGTATCAGGCTTCAAATGGGCACAATTTTTAGTGGAATAGACTTCTCCAAAGATTTTGAATAAGAAGACTTTAACATCACACACGTATTTGTAGATTTTATTTTGTTTATTTTACCTTGATGACTTCATTTAATTTTTTTACCACATTCAAAAGATTTCCTTTTACCACAGATAACACCTGAACTGACTGTTACTATGTATGTTTTCTAAACAGTTTTCTCATACCTGTTCAGATAAACCAGACACTGAATTCACACTGTTCTATCTTCATATTATATATAAATATATATATATATATATATATATATATATATATCTTTTCAATGTAAAGACTAATTTTAAGAAATGTGGCTCCTGGGACCTGCTGGCTACACCTAGGCTTCCCCTAACCCAACAGGGTACCATGCCTACAGGGCTGGACAGGTGGGGCCTGTGCTCTCACTCACCTCCTGGTAGGAAAGCCACTGGTAAGGCTGCTTTGGCTTCCGGAAGCCAAGACAGGGCCCATTCCCTGCAGAGAGACAAGTGGGCCTTGTGTCAGGGGGAGAACAGGTGGACTCAGCTGCCCCCGTCCAGCAAGCGCAAGGTGGAAATCCCATGCTGTGGGAGCCTCTGGGTCCAGGAGACTTCCCTTGAGCAGTTTGTCTCACCTGCTTGTGGCCCAAGAAGATCGTGAGAATGTAAGAACAGCTTTTCCCTGGGGATCTGGGGGGCTGTGGGTGGGATAGCATGGTAGCCAGCTCCTACTGTGATTTATGTGATAGTTCCAATGGGAGAACTAAGAGGGTACTTACTCTTGGGGAGACCAGTGGGGGGAGGGAGCAGGATAGCCTTCTATGACCGTCTCCCTTTGACTCATACCCTGGGACTATTGAGGCGTCTCAGGGGTGCAGGTTTCAAGCCATGGTTGACAGTATTACAGTAGGCTCCCAGGGGCTGCTCATAGGGATGTACAGAGTAGGCCCCACTTCAGGCAGCCAGCTGCCTCTCTAAGTGGTGGAAAGACTCTCTGCTGACCTGGACATTACTGTGTCCCTAGTACCATGCTAGATGCCTGTTCAATGCCTGATACAAGTCTCCAAACACTCCTCACCTGAGATACTAAGCCCACGGCGGAAGACCTGGTACATGGTCCGGGCATCGTCATAGTAGTGGGTGAGCAGCTGCGTGCTCCCTCCAATCACAGATCGCCGGGCTCCACCACTGTCCTAGAAGTCAGACACACCAGACAAGTTGAGGTGAGCAGGGATATCAGGAATAGGCCCTGGTGTAAACACAGCTTGGATGCATTCCTGGTTCACATAGCTGAGGCTTGAAAGTGCTCATATTCGTGGCCTGTTCAAGCAGAGAGCATACACACCCAGTCTGTATGCATATATGTACAACATAACTAATTACTACATACAGGCCCAGTTTAACAGAGTCTCACATATATACACTCCTAAAGAAGCACACAGCCTTTGTATACCAGATTAGTGTACACAGAATGTCCACAATTATCAGGAACTCTTAAGATGTGGTTCCATAATAGAATGGAGTCTGTTATCACTTAGATATAGGATCAACCTGCCAAGGTACCCTGCACCCAGCAGCCATTGCTATGCCCTAGGTCAGCTGTGTATAGCCTTGAGCTAAGAAGGTTGACATCCATCGTTAGCATGCTAGCACAGATTCCTGAGGATAGTGCTCTAAGGTACTTTCCCAGGACTGAAGCCTAAGAGTGCGTGAAAGGACACACCAGGCAGCAAGATCCTGGGCCCTCAGCCATGCTGATCTGGAGAGGGACAAAGCAAAGGCCTTCTGTGATGGGGCCAGGGACAAGAGTTAGGTGTCGGTGCCTTCCTCCTCCCCAGGGCCCCCAAGCCCTGAGTTCTTCTGTGCCACAGCTCTGCCTGATCTCTCAGTGCTATTTGGGTTATCCTGGGATGGCCCAGAGCCGGCCAGTTCTTGGAACATTGAGTCTGGAGAAAAAATTAGCAGAACAAACAGCCAAATGCAAAACCACAGGCAGCTCTCAGCTGTTTGGAGTGGAAAGTTCTTCTTGGCCAGTATTGCCTGGGAAAGACTGACCTGGGAAGTTAGGGGTACATGCAATCAGACCCACTTTATACCTGGGCATCAGATGTGACACTGCAAGAGACTGTGCCAGGGACTGGGGGAGGGGGCGGTGCTTGTGTTTTGTGCAGGGACACCTGGCTGGAGTTTAATGGATGCAGAGGGGTTGGCCAGGCAGAATGTACAGCAGGCGGTAGCAAGCACACACTCATGGCACAGGAGCACAGGGTGCTGAGGAACTGTGGGTAATCTGTGGGACTCTAGATGGATTAAGGTGAGAGCGGTCTAGAGAGGGCCACAAACCCAGGAGTGGGGGATGAGGGCATTAGTCAACCAGAGACGGGTTTTAAGACGGAGAAGTAAAATGGTCTGAATTTTGTGTGCTCCAAGAAGTACCAGAGTGCTTGCCTCTCTTACCTCATTTCTTGCCCCTGTCACCACTCATATGTTCCTGATGGACAGGGACAGAGAACCCTTCTCTGAAAGGGTGGCGCCCTGCCCTTTCAGTGGGATCTGCACGGTCACCCGTTCTATAGGTTTGCAGACTGAACTGCAGTCATCCCTCCCACCATGCTGAGGCCCACCAGGTAACTATCACCCAACCCAGGAGCCCCGAGCTGCCTCCTCCTCCCTGCTCTGCAGCCACCACCCTTCTACACCACAAACAAGCTGCATCTCTCTACTGAAAGTCCCCAATAAGTCCACGATGTTCAGCTACTCCTGACAGTTTCTCTGCACCACCCCATCAGCTCACTGGCCCTCTTTTGAGTACCCAGTTTACAAAGGAGGACTCAGTGACATGCTGGGTCCCAACCAAGAACTACATAGCTTAGGAAGGCACTGCCAGGCCTCCTGCCTAGGATTTCTGTTCTCCCTTCTCATCACCATCCTGTGGGCCTTTTCCAGACCGTCTCCAGCTGCTCAGCACCAAACACAAACCACCACCTCCCAATGCCACACTCTTTCAAGCATACCTGGGCTTTCATACACAGCAGTCCTCCCACTAGGAAGATAGCCCGAGAATCCAGATCCCTGTTAGACAAGGATCCGTGCCCTTCCCAGCTGGTGAAACACTGCCAGGCTGGTGGTCACTGACATGTATGATCAAGTGAGGTTCTCAAGCATGTGTAGCATGAGCTCATTTAAAACTGGGGAGCTGGGTGTGGTGATGCACACCTGTAATCCTAGCACTGGGGGAATCAGAGGCAGGAGGATTAGGGGTTTGAGGCCAGTCCAGGTTACATGAGACCATGTCTAGAGAAAAGCAAGCAAGCAAGTAACAAATCAACCACAAAAGCTAGGAGTGGAGAACTCTCTCCGTTTGCTCCTGGATGGGACAGAACTGTTCACAGAACCTAAAGTTCAGAAGCAGGAGGCAGAAGTTTCTCAGCATGTGGCCTTTCGTTTCTTATGAATTATATGAGCATACTATTCATGGGAACGCACACTAAAGGTTAGAACACAGGCAGAATTAAAAGAAAAATTAATCAATCAAACAAACAAAAACAACCAAACAAACAAAAAGGGCTGGAGAGATGGCTCAGTGCCTGCTCTTCCAAAGGACCTGGATTCAATTCCCAGTTCCCACATGGCAGCTCACAACTGTTTGTAACAACAGTTCCAGGGGATCTGGTGCCCTCACACAGACATTCATGCAGGCAAAACACCAATGCATATAAAAATAAATAAATCTTTAAAAAATAAAAAACCCAACAAAATCCATAAGTTTGGAGAAGCATATCTCATCAGTCCCTTGTCGGCAAGTCAGTGAATCTTCTTCCTTGCTGCTAGCCTCCTTGTGAGCCTAGGTTCTGTGATGAGGCATGGTCTTGGGATGAGCTCAGTTCTGTTTCCTGTTAGCCAGGACTGGAGTCAGGAACTTGAAGTAAATTTACCCCACAGTCTCTGAGGACCGCTTAGCCCAGTGGTTGACCAGGCTCTGCCTATGGTCCATACAATTAATGGAGCAGAGGGAAATGCTCAAGTATTAAACTGATGGGAAGAGGAAAATAAAGAAGGCTAAGATAAAAAGGACTCAGAGTGCTAGATGAGTCTAGTCGTGCCAGCACCTCTTTCGATGTTGCGGGGGTTTGAGGACCACCTTGCTGGAGACCTTGCCCAAGGCTGCTGCACAACATGCTGGCTGATTACCAGCGGACACTAGTAGTCTTTGGGCCACTTGGGGTCAAAAGAGTTCCAGGTTTGGCTTCTACCATCTGGAGCTACTTTGAATGATGGGCCAGGTCCCGCTCTGCTCACCTCCACTTCTTCGGACTGCATCAGGAGGTTGCATGGCGGTTGCAAGGCCTTTGGCCGGTGAGCGAGCCAGTAGGCGAGGACGGCAGCCAGAGCACCCATACTCACGAGGGTGGTGGCTGAGAGGCTGCGGAAAAACTGGCCCAAGTCCCCTAGCTCGGGCAGCCGCAGGATCCTCAGGATCTCCTGGGTCTGCATCTTCTCCAGAAGTGAGAGGACAATCTCTGTAGGAAATAAGAGACAGATGAGGGAGGCAGGCCGTGGAGGGGTCCTAGTAGATGGGTCGGGCCCTGGGGTAGCCAGATATGCAGTCTCCTAATGCAACCCAGATCAGCCCAGAACAGCCCAGAAGCTGGACACCTGCAGACTCTTTTTCACTGAGATACTAGAGCCCTCAGTACTTTTATCTAACGGCCTGGCATCTGGCCAGTTTTCTTGGGAACCACATGCCTAGGCCTGGGGCCATGACTAACAGCTGTTTCCACATCTTCCAGGGGCCAGTATGCACTGGCAGTTATGGGCATGGAGTCTCTCAGGCCTCAGGGTCTTTTGTTACCCTGGCCACAGATCTTTGCTTATGTTTGCTCCTAGGAGATGGAGAAGACGGGCAGACCTCAGAAGCACTCATCACTATGTAGAAGATGAGTGGGGCGGAGGGATGCAGGCTCTACCTGATCCACCTCTGAGCTCTCAGCCCTAGGCTTTGCTTCTGAAGGGGAGAGAGAAGGGGACGTTGGCAGAGCCCACGGACTAGCCCGGATAGATACCTCCAGGCTTCATGACTGGAAGACAATGACCTATATGACTATATGACCGCATCACCAAACACAGGATACCAAGAGGCATAGTGGTCCCATCCTTGACTGGATACAGTTCATGGAGCAGAGGAAATGTTTAAGTATGAAACGGATGGGAAGAAGAACATAAACAAGGCTGAGAAGGAAAGACTGAAGTGCTAGATGGGTCTAGTGGTCCAGCACCTCCTCTGATGCTGCAGGTGGTGGTTAGGGTGCATCTTCACCCTCTGCAGTTCAAGGGAACACAGCAAACCTCTCAGGAAGACACAGAAGATGCCCTGAAGGTGAGAATGGCATCTCCCAGAGATCTCATGTGTCCTCCTGTTAGCTGTTGGGTAATGGCACATTGGCAGAGCAGGCGCAGGTTGCTGGGTTCTGCACCTTGCTCAGGACTAACAGGGGACAGAGGAATTGTTCGGGTTTCAGGTGCTGCTATCCACACTCGGACCCCTTAGCACCACTACCCAGTAAGACCTGGAGCTAGAAACTCCTGGGATATGCATAGACCTGACATCCCAGTGATCACAGGACAGGCTCTGGACCGCCCCACAGCGTCCTCAGGCTGTCTCCTCAGGCCCTTGACATCATGGAGGCAGTGGGTATGGTTTCTCTTCTTGGGAAACAAAAATGAATGTCAACAGTGGTGACTCCGGAGGCAAGGGATAGGAGCCAAACAACTGCTTGACCTTTGAGAGAGGAGGAGGAAGGAGCTTAAATTCCAGTAAATAGTATTTGTGTTAAACTATAACATGGCATGAGGTAAGCAATAGGCAAAAAGTCACTGTAGACAGAGGAAAGGAAGCTTTTCAGTTCAAGTTTCTAGTTCATCTATAAACTACACATGGTTAAGCATACCTTTTTGAACCTCTACTTCCCCATCTTTGAAATGGGCACAGCACCACTGGGCATGGCATAGTCACAGACCTATAGACAGATGTACTTGTCAGATGGAGGTGGCTCAGCCTTGGAAAGAGAGGCAGAGACAGGTCTGACGCAGGTGGCCCAAACAGAGGCAGTTTTGCCCAGGCTCTGTGCTTCCACGGAGCATACTTTTGTAGATATAGTGCAGGCTCTCTGAGTGAAAGGGACACTCACCAATCTCCAGGTATGGGCGTTCCTAAGGAGCTGTGAAAGTGGACCCCTAGTTGGGCAAGAGCATCATCCCGGATCTGTGGAGCTTGAAGCCCAAACTCATCGGCAATCATTTTGGTGTTTAATTGTATGTGAGTGCTTTGACTACATGGATATCTATGCACCATGTACTTGCCCAGTGCCCATGCAGGTCAGAAGAGAGCATCAGATCTCTCTGACACTAGAGTAATAGGCAGTTGTGAGCCACCATGTAGGTGCTAGAAATTGAGTCTGGGCCTCCAGAAGAGCAGGTTGTGAGCCACCATGTAGGTGCTAGAAATTGAGTCTGGGCCTCCAGAAGAGCAGATTGTGGCGCCATCTCTCCAGCTCCCACCAGCAGACTTAAGTGAGACCAATGATGAAGACATTCCAGAGGAAACACACTCTCTCTCTCTCTCTCTCTCTCTCTCTCTCTCTCTCACACACACACACACA
>NC_022014.1:44397550-44409422 GCF_000317375.1 Microtus ochrogaster
ACACACACACACACACACACACACACACACACACACACACACACACTGCCGTGTTCTTGTCATCAGAGTGGAGGCACAGCTATGAACCACAGTGCCTTCACCAAGCAAAGTCTCTCTAGGGAGGGAGGGCTCTGGGCAGATGGCCAGCTGGCCTTCTCTTCTCAGGACATCCACTTACCTAAAGTGTAGATGGGAAGACTCATCAGACCTACCAGATGAGCTCACTACTAGACGCCTCCACCAGCTCTTGGGGTGGGCGCTGAGCCGAGGACTGTTTCCTTTAGGACTGACTCCGTGGGCCCCTAGCCAGCCCTCAAGGACTCCACTGTATGTTTTAAAACACTATTAAAAAGGCTGAAAGAATATCTTGAGACCACCAATCCCTGGCTCTTGGCAGTTGCTCACAGACAGACCTCAGACTGTAGCATCAACTAGGCATTTGGGAGAGGGGACAGAGCACGGTATGGAATGGCCAGATCACCCATTCACCCTCCCACCCATGTATCCCGCAGCCTCCACATGGCCTCTGTTCTCAGAGTTGCAGGGCAGACATGAGGGAGTGGGCAGTGTTGTACAGTATGGCCTAGGCTGTGATCAGACACAAGAAGGCAGAGGAGGTGCCTGACTCAGCTATGACAAGGCAGAGCCGGCTGCTGGCAGGAAGTAGCACAGTTGTGGAGGCTGAAGAGTGGAGAGAAAAGGGTGTCCCAGGCAGAGAGAAGCTAGAGAGTGCCTGGGACGCATGGGGAACCCAGTACTCTATTCGGTAATCCAGCCTTTGAGCCCCTGAACCCTGTACAAAGGTCACTATCACAAGCCTGTGAGGACGGTCTCTGAGCTTCAGGAGAGGACTTGTCTAGACCTCCTGAACTTCTGATTCCTAGAAAACTTGTCCTCCACACTACACAGTTTGGTCCTCACTGTGGCCCCTACACTCACTGTAAGGAAGTGGAACACAAGACTATTTCTGCAAGTCAGGGACACAGTGTGCACCCCCTTGTCTGATGTGGCCACCCCACTCCTGCCAATGCAGACTCATTCCCACAAGTCTCCTCTACTTTGGAGTACTGTTGAACACCTAGAAAAATCCAGCTCGAGTGGTGGGAACATGAAGAGCCACCAGAATCTGAACATGGAATCAGTCTGTGGGTCCAGTCATATGCTCTTCATCTTACACAAACCACAAGTCTCCTCCCATCTGGTGCAGTGAAGGGCGTTAGATGAAGGACAGCCCACAGCTCCTCAGGTGGCTGTCCACCTAAGGAGCCAACTATAGCGGCCACAGTTCCTTTGACCCCAAGTCTGGCCTGCACCCCTCCTTGGCAACGAGCATGTTTCATTTCTCCAGCTTTACCTTCTCAGTCAGAGGTGCCCACTTTCACTCTGAGGCTCCCTTCAGAGCTGGGAGACACAGCAGGGCAGGGCTGTGAGTCCAGGTCCTCTGAGGACGCTGACTTCAGAGCCAGTGTGCGCCACCAAGCCCTTGGCATGTGAGAGGGGAGAGCAGAGACTAGTTCTGGGAGGCTTGTCGTCTCTGGTTATTTTACACGGCCTTGGCCTTCTCTGACCTCCTCTTACCTGGGGTGGTCCCTGAGGTCCAAGCCCAGCTGCCTCTTCCCATGCCCCAGGAGGCTTTTCTGATTGCAGCAGCTATGGCAGGTGGGGGTTTACAGACAACACCCCAGGGACCATTGGTGCTGCCGTTGCCAAGCAAGCTGCTGTGGGTGTTTATAACTGAGGACCCAACCCTCAGCAGAAACTCGCTTTGTCCCAAGCTTTTCCCTCCAACACGGATCCTTTTGGAATACCTAGTGGTGGCTCATGCTGGAGACCCTGAGACTTCCCCCAACCAGCTCACCCTGGAGAGTGGGTGGCACAACAAGCCTACCTTCCTTGTGAAAAAAGGGTGGGAGAGGACGGAACAAAGGGAGTCATGATGGGATACACATCGACTCCAAGGTGATAAAGTAGAAAGCTCAGAGCACAGACCCTGAAGAAACAGCCCTGGGAGAGTCAGCTCTGAGAGACCCCTCTGCTGTTGCAGCCTCCAACCCTGGCACTCCGCGCCTTCCTAGGCTACCTTGATGCTTCAGTGTGGAACCACTACCCCTGTCCCGCTCCCAAACCTCTCCATTCCCCCATCCCAGAGCCCCAGGCCAATCACTACCCAAAGCAGCTCAGATTCCCAGGCTAGCCTCTTCAACCATCTCTTTTTCTCTAACCTGTGCTTACACTTACACTGAAGTCAACTTCCTGTCACACAGATGTGACTCTGTCATGCCACTGTTCAAAAATTTCATCTGGTTCCCTACTGTCTCAGGACCCAAAGTCCGGCTGTAGCAAGTTGGCCCTAAAGATGTCCACATTTCTCTGAATCTTCTCTTGAATTTCCTTAGAATCACCCTTACTTTTTCTCAGCATCAGTACAGCCTGGTCCAGTGGGATCCTGGATCTTTGCAAACCTCTGCGGCCTTTAGTAATAAACGGCAACCTGAACCAAGCCATGAAATCACCAAAGAACCACCTCACCTCCCATTGTAGAGCTCAAATGGCAACCTCACCAGGCCCCAGGGTGCAGCCCTCCAGTCAACAAGCTGGGGACAGAGTCAGAAGGTGGATTCCAGTGCTGGACTGACCAGACTCAAATCCTGACTTAGATTCTTGATGTGGCCATGAGCAAGTCACCAACCCCCTCAGGGTCTCTTCTTACATAAGGCCATGGGCAGGGAGTAGGTGCCAGGCACACGGTAAAGGAAGTACTCAGTGGAGAGCAGCTATTTCTTCATGACTTTGCCAGCCAACGGGGCTCAAACACAACTTGCAAAAGACGCTACATTCACATCCTACCTTTCCAGCAGGCTCCGGGCACTGAGCAGGTGTTGCGCTGGTCCTGCTAGAACCAGCCTCTCTTTCTAAGGCCTGTGGAGCCCAGGGAAAGAGGTTACCACATCTTGATCAAGTACAAAAGTTGCGAAGGCCCTGCCCTTGGGGACAGCTGATGGTAACAGCCGCTTGCCCTGAGAAGCTGGGTGGTAGTGGAGGCATTAACTGTGGGAACAGTGGCTCCCTGGCGGCTGTGGGCGCAGAGCAGCTCTGTGAGGAGCTGTTGGCCCCTCAAGGCCCCCACTGGCCCCCCTTCATCTGCACATGGGGCGGTGCTAGCTCAGGCCAGCTCAAAGCCAAGCAACTCTGCCTTAACCCTCTCTCTGCCAGTTTGCCAGGGCCTCAGCCCATGCCCTTCCACCTTCCCTGACCCCACATTGTCTTCAGTCTGGGAGGGGAGTTGGTTGTGAGTTCTCAGAGGACAAAGCCTTCTTACATAAACGCGCATACACACACACACACACACACACACACACACACACACACACACGAATACACACACACCTGGGACATCTATTGGGAGTCAGGGAACTTGGCCTCAACACCCAATCTGCTGAATTTCACTTCTTTAGTGGGTCTTCTACTTTACTTTTTAAAAAAATTACATTTTCTGTGTGTGTGTGTGTGTGTGCGCGCGCGCGCGTGCGCGCGCGCACGTGCAAGCATGTTTACAAGAGTCCTACAGTATGCAATTTGCCCTCCTATAGTAATTCTTGGGAAAGCTTAAGGGGCGGGAAATCAAGTGGCCATAACCAGAGTTCTGGTGGGTGGAAAGTGCAGGCGGCAGGGGCATGAAGCTGAGTGAGCAGGTCTGCTCCAGGAAGAGGGACCCAGTTGCCAGGGCAAGAAAAGCTCCTGTCTCACCAGCACATCTGAATAACCCCAACATACAGTGCCAGACAGCAGACTCTGGGAGGCCGAGCAACTCTCCCGTCTACACAGGGATCCAAGCTCAAGTCTGTATGACAGAGGGGCTTCACTCCATGTTCCTCTTGGGTTTTAATTAGATTCACGGAGCCACAGATGACTGAGCCAAGGCCCTTCCCAACTCTGGCACTACCAGGAGAGGCGGCTCCTGTGTCCCTTGTGAGATAGGGTTGCTGTGTCACCAAGTAGCTCACTCCCGAGCTCTCTGGGGAGCCTGATTATAGCTCTCTCCTAAGGGTGATTAAAGCACCTTACATGAAAGGTCCAACTGAGGTTTACTGTGGCGAGCCACTTCCCTGGCTACCCCAACGCACCGTGACCGTGCCTCCATCGCCTGCCTTCACCAGCCTTCACGGCCATCCTCAAGACAGCATCTCTTGAAATTTTCACTCAGCCCAAACCCCTGCCAGAGACCATGATCGTAGACTTGTATGATCAGACCGGGAAGCTAGACTCAGACTGCACTTCCAGAGACTCAGAAACAGAAGCAGCTTTGAGGTCAGCATAGCAAACAGAAACACAGTGTCTTTTTACAGGCGCCTAGATAAGCCTTGCCCTCACTGTAAGTCAAGTTCAGCGAAATCCCAGGCTAGAGGGATAGAAACAGTAAAGGCGGTGGCCCCTTTGGAGATATCTACATGGCAGAATAAACAGATGGCTGTGATGGACTTAGGGTTTGTGGACAAACTGAAGCTGCAATAGCCCTTCTTCCACATTGCACTTTGGGACAGTAGGCAGAAGTCCAGGGATACTGGTGAGGGCCATGATCACCATGCAGGCAGAGGGACACTCCTGGCCAGGTCTCATTGTGTAGGAAGGCAAGTCCTTGGCGGCACCATGATCCTTTCCCTTTTGGATAAGTCCACAGTAGGACTGCTAATGCCTGGGTCTCGGGGCCAGGGATCCATTCCACTGCTAGCCAAGACTGGGGACGCATCATAAGTGCTGCAAGTTCAAGCTCAGTGAAGGACACATCTGGTCTCCTGGCAGAAACACATGCTCAAGAGTCCAACTGTAGATGGCCAAGGCACAGATGGGACAGCCTTCTCTAGCTAGGACCGTGCTCCTTGAAGTGGAAAGGGTCATGGCAAGACACACTTGGGGTTACTGAGGCAGAAGGGAGAAACTAAAGAGGGACTTGCTTGCCTGCTTGTCATTTAAGGACACTGCTGTTCTCTTGGGGACACCTGCTCAGAAAGAAATGCCAGATACATGTCCTTAAGAGAAGGATGGGGCTGCGGGGTGGGGCATAGAGGACAGCTGGGCTGAGGCGGAGTGACACGGTGGATTGGTTTGTCACAGGAAGAGCCTATAAGGTGTTGGCACCTGACAAGATCCCTCAGTGCGGGGAAGGAGGCAAAAGACTGGCTGTACCAAGGACTAGAACACGAAGCTGAGGCTGACTATTTACTGCAGAACATAAGAGATCACAGCTGGTACTGTATGCCTCATGCCTTCCAAGGCACAGCTTGTGGGTCACCTGACCACCATCCAGGACCCTGAGGCCTGGGGATACAAAAGTGCCCCAGGCAAATTGTGTCTCTCTGTCTTTGCCATGAGTGCTGCTCCTGTAGCCTGGAACCCATATTGTTCCTTTACCCACAATTCCACATACGTGTGTGTGTGTGTGTGTGTGTGTGTGTGTGTGTGTGTGTATACACCTTACACATTAAGCAATGACTCAGTCTTTCCTCAAGCTCAAGGTTTTTCTGACAAAGATAAATTGCTATACTTTCTGGCTCTCGTGGGAATAAATAAAAGGAAATTTTCTCTATTGCAGCAGAAGGCAATGCTGATCAATGGAAGTCGGCTCCCTTCTGCATCAGCATGTTGGAGCTCAGGGCTGGTTAACACTTGCAGTCCTGGCCCCGTAGCAGTGAAGGCCCACAGGGTTAACTTGGAACTCCAGCACTGGGTCCTTGGCTGAGCCAGGGACTGGGAACTCAGGCTTCCTTTTCAAGGGCAGGATGAATGGGGGAATATGCAAATGGCCGCCCTGCCTTCCAAGCTGCTGGGGAGGGCCCGCTGCTGGCTGGCCAGCTTCACTCCTCTCTGGGCCCTTCACATGAAAGGGCTTGCACTCCTGCGGCTGGCTCCTGCAGCCAGGTCAGGCTGGGGGCTGTTCTCACCAGAAAACAAAAATCTCTTTCAGACCCTGGCAAAGTGAGGCCCCAGCCGGCCCAGGGAATGTTGCTGGAGGCTGTTCCATGCTGACCTACTGAGGGTACCCATCCCTGAATCCTGACTTCCCCATTTAAAAAAAAAAAGTTCAGCATCTTTGGAAAGGGCACTAGAAACTTCTGTGGCCACTGAGGAAAGAAAGCATGAGGGTGAGTGAAGGTCAGGACAGCAGAGAGGATCACCCCTTCTGAAGTTCCGTTGATTCTTTGCTTTTTGTAAAAACAAGGGTTTCTGTTGGTTTGGTTGGTTGGGTTGGTTTGGTGCTTTTGTTTTTGTTTTTTATGTAAGGAGACCTGGACAACTCCTGTGGTGTTCATGGTGAATGTTGAGGGAGGAAAAGAAGGCCACATATCCCCCACCTGGTGCCCATGCTGCTTCTCCTGGGGCAGGGTAGAAAGGCAGGGAAATTTTGGGGGACATGAGGAGAGGTAGGAAGGTAGGAACCTCCTGACTCTGGAAATAGTCGGAAACAACAACATAAGCGTGATTTCCAACACAACCAGCAACTGCTTAAGACTCCTTTCTTTCCCAGCTGTAAACCTGTCATTTTCTGGGAATTTCACCAGAAACTCCATTTACATGGAAAGGACATGTATTAAAGCCCCTGTGCATCCCCAGCGGTGCCTGGTTTCAGCTGATCAGAGTGTAACTTCCTCCAGGACGTGTCAGAGCCATCTCGTTTATCAAAAGAGAGAAAAGCAAATGGGGTGAAAGCCTTCTTAGCAACCTGTCGAGTTATACCTTGACAGCAATGGTATGTCTAGGTGGGGCAGAGAGTGCACCCTGACTCTTCTCTGAGAAGCTGGAGGCCATGCCTTCAGGTGTGTCTCCCTTTCTGAGCACATCCCTTTCTCTTAACCCTTCTGCTTATGCCTATGCTAAAGTATCTTTAGTAAGCCTCAACCGTGCACCATAAACTGGTTAGTCCTGAAATTCTTTCCTGTACACAAGCCAGGTTTGTGCAAGTTGGGGGGGGGGCTCTAAAAGGAGGGAACTCCTCAGGCAGATGAGGGTGACAATGGGTCATTGTCTCTCTGACCCCTCACCTCTGATGTTCTGACACTCCAGGGTCACCAAGACCTGTCCATCAACCACAGAGTAAATATTGAGCCCCACAAGCACCCATGTGAGGTTCAGAATCCTCTCAGGAATCAGGGACACAGCAGGCATCATTTAGTCTGAGAGGACATCCAGGGTAAGGCCACTTAACGGCTCATTCTGGAGCCACACAAGAGGCGAGAGATGTTACATGGATCTTCCACAATCCAAGGCATAGGACCTCGTTGGCTTTGCAGCCTTAAGAAAAGGCCCTCCCTTGGGAGGTAATGGACCACTTGCTGCCAGCTGTCTCTAGTTGTCCTACTTTTGATTGTGGTCACACAGCATATTTACGAAGATAAGATGTGCCTCCATGAAGGAGAATCAAGAGGCAGAGGGAAAGGAGGCGAGAGGTCACTGTGGGCCTAGAAAATGGGAATTTCACAAGTCACACCTATCCTGCTGTCTGGGCTACAGCAAGGATGCCAGGAACACATATACCCAGATCCTCAACTAGTCTGCTGGCCAAGGAAAGGACTGCTGTCCCCAGACATGGCCAGGCTAAGAAGATGGCAGAGTGGCAGCTGAGTAGGGGTGAGTTGAAGGTGTGCCCCGGAAAGCCATATCCTATCCACTGAGAGGTACAGCCACCACCAACACCACCACGGAAACTCTGCCTGCTAAGCAGGGTGCTAGAGTAGCAGAGCTTCGTTCATGTAGCCCCAGCTCTGGAAACTAAGTAGAGGGGAGGCTACTTCTGAAGCCAAGGTGGTCTCTTCCACCCTGAACGGATCCTACCTGATACCCGCCTCCCTCCATGTTGGTAAGTATCTTTCTCCCATTGGCCTGAGAACATCCTGTCCAGCCTCTAGCCACTCCCCTATCTGATCTCACTGGCTGGCCCACACCCTACCTTGCTGCTCTTTCTGTGTCTTGGCTCTGACCATCCTGCCATAGAGCCTCTGGCTGACCTTGGTGTTCAGTTTCTGGTTGATCTCAACGCTGATTGGCCTTTCAGCTCATGCCTCAGAACTTACTGACAGTATTCACACTAGGTCTGAGAGCAGATCTAGGGCAGAAATAGGTGGGCAGGTAGATCTCGCAGGGCGTCAAGAGCCCAACAGTCCAACACTAGAGGGAGAAATAGTGCTGACAATGAGCCCGTTCCACTCGTTCTTTCCAGATCCATCTGCATAGTGGGACAGAGTTCTGGGAGTGAGTTAATGTGGTGTGTCTCAGAGTTGCCCGTTCAACCAAGGGTTGCCTTCTTTCTCCCTTCCGCCTCTCCCAGTGGTCACCAATTACTAGGTTGATTCCTGCTCCAAGGGATTTGCTTATCCCAGGATCTGGAAACTGAGATTCTGATTGTTACTGCTCTAAAACCGTAAGAGGCAGTCTGCTTGGAATGCAGACCAGACTGGACAGGGCACAAGCCAGGAGCCAGCCACTCCCAACCTTCCACAGATGCCCTCCAGCTGAATGCTTAGTCTAGGGCAGGGAGAAGAATGACAGTTCTGGGAAGAGCAGGTGGATAGGGTCAGGTGGGACTAATTGAAATGAAATGATTTGGGATCTGAAATTATTGATTAGACCTTCCAATAGATAGGGGAATTCAGTTCAGAATTTCTGTCCCAACATGTGTCCCCTATTCTCACTTCTATCTCTTATAGACCCCAAGTCTCCCATGAGTATGGGGAATATTTGCCTATGGCCACACCTGATAGGTGAGTGAGTGACAGGAAGCCATCGGCAAGCAGTCTAAGGACACCATCCAGGCCCAAGCAGCATCTTTCTACAGTACTCCTTCCCCTAAAAATCTGAGGTAGGTCCAGTGGATAGTGAATGAGAACTCTGCCCTGTCTTCAAGGTAAGGGGCTGAGACTGTCACACCAGGCTATCAACAAAGGCAAGGACCTTGACTGGGGCTCTCTCTCAGCTATGCTGGATTATGTACCCAGAGCTGCCTGTCTACAAAGAGACCAGACCTTGGAGTCCAAGAAAGCAAGAGCCCCCAGAGAAATCTTCCTTCTACAAAGCCATCCATCCCTCAGTTGTGGGTGATCCCCCACCAATCCCCCCATCCATCCATCCATCCATCCATCCATCCATCCATCCATCCACCCATTATTCTCTCTCCCTTCTGGAGCCCCTAAGCATCCCAACCTTGACAATATCAATGACCAAGAATTTGTCCCTACAACTGGAGAGTTCTCTCAGCTATGCTGGGCAGAGCAGTCAGCATTCATTCCAGTTTTTTTTTGTTTGTTTGTTTTTTTAAGAGACAATCTCATGTACCCCGGGCTGACTTGGAACTTACTATGTAGTCAAAGCTATCCTTGAACTCCTGGCCTACTTGCGTCTGCAGCCTCAAGTGCTGAGATTATAGGCATGAGCCACCACACTCAGCTTTTACTTCGGACACTCCCATTGCCATTTCCTCTTGCCTTGAATGCCTTTTCTTTTTCTACTTCATTTCTGCTTGCTAGAATCCTGGCTCCCCTCTGGGCAGCAAGTCTGAGAATACTTTCTGACCCTCAGCTTGTACCAGTTGCCTTTCTACTTAAATATCTTGGAGTCTCAGAGCTGCACGGGTTAAGTAGTGATAACAGCAGCACAGCATTGTGGGAAGGTTGAAGGGACGCTTGCAGAATCATAGAAACGTGGTGATTGACATACAGTGTGTGCAGGACGAAACAGAAATGCAGATAATATGTTTACACCCCCCCCCCTTAATTCAAGGAATTTCTAAGTGCCTACTGTGTGCCTGGTGCTGGGTAGATAAACAGCACACCTTCTACCGTAGAAAAGTGTATGGGACAGCCCCCGAGTTCTATCACTGAGCCAGGTTCAGCTTCGGGAAGGTCAAACTAAGAGCCCTTAGAATCACAAACCCCCAGAAAATCACCCGAGAGCAGGATGGCAGGTTATGCTGCCCCCTGGTGTCAGCAAGTTCTTGCTCACGTGCAACCTTAAAATTCCCTTGCAGGCTGTGGGCAGCTAAATGATCAGAATCTTCCCGCAAGGCAAAGGATTGGGTGCAAATTCAAACTTTCCTCCTTTGGGAGGCATGCCCCAAATGCCTAATTTTCCAGGAGCTCCACCATCAGCTCCAATTCTTAGCTGCCTTTTTGGACTTCCTTTGATAGCCCCAGACTTCAAGCCAGTCATTTCCCTAGTGGACCCTGGGGTTGGGGTGAGCTCTGCTGCGGCTGAGCTGAGCCAGCCGGTTTGTACCTGTTTGGGCAGATACCTCTCACTTCAGCCTCGTATAGCCATGCCTTACTCAATAGAGCCAGGTCTATGTCCCCAGAACAGGGATCAGGGCTGGAGACTCATCTCTGTCTCTTTATGGAGCCCAGTCCCAGTGCAGGCCAAGCCGGGATGCAACTATTCTGCTAACATAACAGTCCTGCACAACACTCCTGGCCTCCAGTCTTTTCCTCTTGACTCAGCCTGGCCACTGTGTCTAAGCAGAGGGCTCTTCTGTGCCCCCTGACAAAACCCTCTTCTCCATGTTCCAACAACCCAGGTCCCAAGGCACAAGACCCTGAAGACTCAGCCCTGAAGGCTCACATGATTCTCTCTGCATAACTCTGACAGCTCTGACTTCCTTCACCCGACACTTGGCCTACCTTTGTCTGACAGACGCCCTGCGTCCCCGCAGAAACCCATAAAGATGTCACTGGTGGGTCAGGTCTGAGGTTAAACAGGTTGGACCTTGTTTAAGAGTACAGGGCTACATCAGCCTGAAGGGAGGGGTGCCTTTTAGAAATGAATCCATCAGGAGTGGCCCCTCTTTACAGTCTGCACACAGTGTCATAGATATGGGCAGGAGTCCCAACCCGCTGATTCCATTGTGCTTGGGTGTGTGGAGGGCACAGTTCTAATCAGACTGAGCACCTGATTCACGCTAGATCCACATCATTGTCTCTTTGCTTACAACTCAACATTCAGGTGAGATCTAAAATGGCCAAGTACTGTGCAGCTCAGAGGTGTGGCTGCTGTCTTCCGGGGTGCTCTTTCCTCTGTCTTTCCCTGAGAACTCTTGAGGTCAACTTTTGCCAGATCAAGCCTTGCTTCCTTTGGGGTACAATAAGTCACGTAAAGCACATAAAGAGTGACATTGACTCAGGAGTGCCCTCCTGTTTGATCGAGCGGCAGGAACCTTGTAGCTACACTGGGATCCTGCACTACAAAGTAGAATTCATCCTTGGGTGTGAGAGTGTGTGTGTGTGTGTGTATGCATGTATGTGTTAGTATGCATTTCTCATGCCTTTCCACCCAGAGAAAGCCTGGGATCCAGTCCCACAGAGGGCAGACACATGCTCTATAAAGCCCACAATTCATCAGGAGCATAGCATACAAGGAAAACCCTAAGTCATACTCATCCTTCTAGCAAACAGAGCAGCTGGGCCTAAGCGGAAGCAGCTGCCACCCATCCCAGGAAAAGCTCTGCTTGACTCTCCGAGGCCCTTGTAGAGCCCCTCAGTGAAGCAGATCCCCTTTTCTCATTCAAGGAGGCATGACAGAAGGCCAGCCTGTCTCAGTGACAGTTGTATGGGGTGTTTCTCACGGGCTACTGATGACCCCTATCACAAGTGTGGTTCTGTAGCCTCCAGACACTTTCCTGAAACCACAGATGACCAAAGCTTCCGAACCAAAGACCAAAGCTTTGAACACATGCTGGATGGGGTTCTTTCTGGAGGAGGACAAAGGGAGCCAGCCAAGTACTGGGAAGGGGTGCATAGGCTTCTCATCGTAGAGGCCATAAAAAGTCTGTTAACCACCACCACCACCACCACCACCACCACCACCACCACCACCACCACCACCACCACCACCA
>NC_022014.1:44409541-44440096 GCF_000317375.1 Microtus ochrogaster
CCACCACCACCACCACCACCACCACCACCACCTATCATCACTACCACCACCACTGGTGGTTACACGTGACCCCAGCTCTAGCCTGTCCTTGCCTGTTGGGTATACAGCAAGACCAGAGTGGCCTGAGCATCCTGCCACCAGACACTGGCAGACAGAAGGAGCTTAGGGAGCTGAGGAGATTAGAGAGGCCTTATTCTCCCCAGCTCAGGGAAAATGTTCCAGTGGCCTAACTCAGGACAATTGTCGGGGGTGGGGAAATAATTACAAGGCCCATCATCCTCCCCACCATGTTCAGGCCTGATCTAAGCAGACACTTGGCATGGGTGGATCAACTTAAACTTGAGTTCAATTGCCAGTCTTCCGGGTATTATCCATACGGCATTGGTTAAGTCAGTTGTTGAATTTTAACAATAAAAGAGGTACCATCAACCCTCTAGGTTTTGCTATGAATACTAAAAAACAAAACGCATGGCTCACAAAAGGATTAACCTCTGCCCTTCCTTTAGCTCAGAAACAACTTTGCTACCGCTCCAGTGGAATTGTCTGAATATCAAATAAATACTAGCATGCATAGAGCATTTGCCCTGGCCTACGCCAGGTATAACCACGTTAAACATCAAGCATTTTCATATAAATTATCAGGCTTATTCTGCATAGGACTAGGGCCAGGGTTGGGTTGGAGACCCTGGAGAGGTACTAGCTGGAGACCTGGAGAGGAGGAGGCCAGCATGGGGAAATATTGAAGGGATGGGCCTGTGGAGAGAGTCCAGGTGTGGTTGTAGGGATTTGGGGAGAGTGCGAAGCAGGGATTCCTCGGGGGGGGGGGTCCATTAGCTTTCTCAGAGGGTGCAGGGATGAAAGCTGATTCCTGTGAGGAACAGGGGAAGCCAGGACACAGCCCTGGGCAGAGCTAAGGGGCAAGTAACCTGCCAGTCTTGTCCTCTGGCTAAAGGGCAGTAGCGACCGGTAATGAGAAGGCTCTGGCTGGAATCAGGAAGCCCCCAGGTCAGCTCGGGCTGTACAGTTCACCCACCGCGGGACCTCGGGGGCAACACCTTTGGGTTTTGGTCTCTGGAAATGGACACGGACACAACACAGAAAATCTGCCCTTCCCTTGGCTCAGGGCCTAATCTGAACACCGGTCCTCACCACAAGGGGAGAGGGGCTTGATGAATGAAGCGAGGTTGTGGGGGTCTCAGTGAGCAAGGCCCTTTCTCTGGGCTGACAAAGCTGCTTCCCCAACGCAGACCCGGGGCCACCGCCAGAATTGGGGGGCTGCTAGGGGACCTTGAAAGGACCGCTCAGCAGCCGCAGCACAGCGGAGGGCTCCGCAAGGTGGGGATGTCACTCCCGCACCCAGGGCCGAGATACTACAGCTTCCCGGAGATGGAGGTCGGGATCAGACCGGAACTTACCCGCAAACAGCCAGAGAGAGCCTCCCGACACTAGGAAGAAGGTCAGCATGTTGGCGAGCGGGCCCAGTATGGGCCGCACTGCTTCCCGGGCCCACAGCCCCGCAGCCCCAGAGTCGCCGCCGCCGCTGCCGCCGCCGGGTATTTTTAGCCCCCACCTCCCCGCGCCACTGCGGAGACCCGGCGGGAGGGGGAGGGCGCGGCGCGCGCTGCTCACGGAACCCGACTCCCAGCCCCGCAGCGCGGCCGGGACTCTTGGGCAAGGAAGAGACAGCTGCGTCCGAACCGCCGAGCCCGACTGGGGGAGGGGCCGGCCGCCCGCCCCGCAACGTTCCGGGGGAAACGGGTTGGAAGGGGGGCGCTCACGGGTGCACTGCCGCTGCCATTCACCCTTCCACCCACGAACGACCCTTACCTCCGCACGACCCGCAGCCAGGGCTTTATGGGGAGGCAGGCTCAAGTGGCAGCGGGGTCCAGGACTTCTGTCCCAGGAAATACACATGCTGATGGGCCAGTTCCCGGCTGACTCGGACGCCCCCTGGGACGTGATTTTGTAGACACTGGGAGTCACCTCTGCAAGCCCGAGAGAGGAGGAAGTGATTGGGGGCTCTCTAGGTGAGGCTAAATTGAATAAAGCCCAGACATAATGAGAATGCGCAAGGTCAGGTTGGAGGCCACACAAGGTCACAGGAAGACTCACCAGCTGCCAAGTAGTCGGTCACCAATCCTCAGGCATGTCACATGAAGCCACAGGCAGCCACATGGAATCACGGGTGCCTTCCGAGGACTCAGGCAGGGATGGTTATGTGTGTGGTACATGAGAGCTCAGGTTCCTTAGCTATGATAACCGGCTAAAAAGCCACCAAGTTGCTGATGGTGTTGGAATCCCTCTGTCTGGGAACAAAAGGAGGAAGCCTGATTCTGCGATTTTCCAAAAGAATAAAGGCAGGTATTCTGATGGAGGCTCCATGGCCATCTTCAGGTGGATTTCACGAAGTTCTCCCTCAAAATTCTTCCTTGTGTTCTTGTTCAAGCATTCAGGACCCACTAGGTCTCCAGCACCGAGGACAGCGCTCAGGCAGTCCAGCCCTCTCTATAGGCAGCCAGGCACTAATTGAGATCAGGACCTGGACCAGGAGGAAGAGGGTGAGAAACCAGACAACAGACATCAGGAAACAAGGGTGGATAGGTAAGATCGCTTGCTCTTTGTGCACTTGAATTCACAGCTGGGCTGCAACTTTGTGTGTGTGTGTGTGTGTGTGTGTGTGTGTGTGTGTGTGTGTGTGTTGTGGGGAGAAGGTTGTCCTGCACCTTTAGTATTGGCATATATATCCAGGACTACGTGTGTGAACCTTAGCATGTGTATACAGTCTGCAGATATATCTACAGTAAATCTCTACACCAGACTCTTCTACCCCATTACAGGAACTGGGTCCCAGGAGGGTTACTCTTGCTTGAAGTCAGGCTCTTTCTGGCAACGGTTTTGCTGGAATCCAAACTTGGCAGACACCTCCACGAGAGAATCACAGAGGTGATGTGGCAGGATTTTTCCCAGTGGGTGACACAACAGTCAGAAACCCCCCTTTTTGTGCTCCCCCCATAGCAAACTAATTGAAAGCCTGCTCAGGAGAAGACCCAGGCAAGAGGAACTTATAGGCTGAGCAAAAGGAGTGGATCTTTTCAAGTCAGACTGACCTAGGGAGTCAACCAGAAAGTGTCTCCATAGGCTAAGGGACTAACTGAATAGCCCAGAACAGAGCAGGGGTCCTAGGAGCTGAGCAGCAGTCTCTGGGCTCAGAACTCTGCAGCACCAAGATGCAGGAGCCTCAGGGCCTTTGGGTGGCTTCTGGCAGCCTCTTCTCCAGAGTGATGTCATGGGACACATTTAGCCTGGCCTCCTGCAGAATGTCACATCCAGTTCCTCTTCCCACAGATGCCCCTGCTTCTTGTAAGTATTACAATTCAAAAGCCTATGATTACAACTTAACCGCGTGGGGTTCTGTTTTCCCTAGAGAGGGATCTAGATGGGAAGGGCTCTGAGCTGGCTGTGGGATCATGGCCAGGTTTCTCTTCCCTCTAGACCTCCCCCCTCCACTGAGCATGACTTGTTCTTTTCTGTACTGGGTTGCCAAGGACTCCCTCCTCCTTGTGGATCTCCATATGAACCAGGCAGGTGTGACTCGGAGACCTCTAGACTTCACAGGTGCAGCCACCATGGAACATGGCAAGAGAGAAGTCGGGGCAAGGGGCTTTTGCATCCAACTGCACAGTGGCTGTGGCCTTCCATCCATTCGTTTGCTCATTCAGTCTTTAAGTTACTGTATGTTCTGTGCCATCTCCTGGTAGGAGTTAGGGTGTAGGAAGGCAGTAACAGTTGTGTAGTGTGGCAAGCCTAGAAACAGAAGGACTGTCCTACCATAACCCTGGAAAGATCTCCTAGAGGGAGGAACATTCATATTGGACCTTAGTGCAAATGCTTAGAAAGGAGGGGTTCCCTGGAAAGGCTGAAGACTTGACCCCTAGGTGGCACTGCTACTGAGAGGTGACTAGAGAGTGCATGTGCAAACTTCATCAGTAGAGTAAGCCCTTGTTGAGTTCATAGCTGAGCAGGCTATGGGGAAAGGTTGGGATGAAGAAGTAGGCGCTGAAGGCATGGCTTTGAAGGGTGTGTCCTATCTCTCGATCCTTCTCTCTCCTCTCTGCTTTCTGGTTGCCACAGATGGGCGGATCTTCTTCCTCTCCACCATGAAGCTCTTCCTCTCTTCAGACCCAGAAACAGCCAAGCGACTATGGACTGAGACCTCTGAAACTATGATCCAAGTTAGAACTTTAAGTTGATATTTCTCAGGCATTTTGTCAGAGTGACAGAAACTTGACACCAGCCATCCAAGTTGAGCAAAGGATACCAGCTGCAGCAATGGCTCTGGTTCTATCATGGCGTTGATGCCTTGAGGAGACCTCTGCCCTTTTCTGTCTCTATTGATGCAAGTAGATACTGGCCTAGAGACTTCTGGTACCAAGCAACAACTTGCTGCCTTTTCATCATCACAGTTGAGTGTCAAGCCTCTGTGTCTACACCAGCCTTCATCTCCTTGTGCGTTCTGCAGATGGCCATGAGAAACAGCCTAAGATGGATGGGATCTGATGATTTTGCATGTAGAACATCTGAGTCATGACCCCTTGGTATCTGTAAGTCTGAAAGGTGTTTTCAGTTCTGGAGATGGAACCCAGGGCTTCACATATGCTAGGCCAAGTGCTCTATTACTCAGAAGCATCCATAGCCATTCCTATCAGTTCTGAACATATTTTGATAATTTCCCACATTGTAAGTATCTCTTTCTGGTGGGACCCAGAAAACTCACTTTTCCAGCCTTCCTTGAATCCAGGAATGGGTAAGTGAATTAGATTGTGCCAATGAAATATGTCTTCCTGAGCCTCTGATCCAAAAATCAGGAATGAGTGGGAGAAAACCCTGCCCATGGCATCCATCTTGCTGGCAGGAAAGTAGCAAAGTAATGGATGGTGTGTGGCTGTGGGAACTGTTCTTGTAAACTTAAGGCTCTTTTTTTGAATCTCCCATAAATGCTATGAGCTATACAACAATTTTCAGTAAGTTCTTTTTATGCTAAAAGAAAGGAATCCATATGGATTTGGTGTTGTGCACAGCCAAGAACTCAGTTTGTCTCCCTCATTGCCCCATTGCTCAAGGTCTTTTCAGCCCTTGAAAGCTTGTGGCTACAGAGCAAAGCACACAGCATGATACATGCCTGGTCCCTCACACAGTTTCACTGTGGAAATGAAAGTTCTGGCTGGTAAGGCTTGATGAGATGGGGTCTCACTATGTAGCCTTGGCTGCCTTGAAACTCACTCTGTAGAACAGGCTACTCTCAAACTCACAGATACCCACCTGCCTCTGCCTCCCCAGTGCTGGGAGTGCAAGCATATGCACTACCATGTTTAGCTCTCGGCTAAACTCTTGAAACTCAGTGAAGAATCCCCTGAGAAGAGGGATTCTTCATCCCTGGCAATCTTGTCTCCTTACAATATCCAGGAGGATAACTCTATCTTTTTCTTTGGGTTCACCTTCTTATTTAGCTTCTCTAGGATCATGGATTATAAGCTCAATGTCCTTTATTTATGGCTAGAATCCACTTATGAGTGAGTACATACCATATTCATCTTTTTGGGTCTGGGTTACCTCATTCAGGATAGTGTTTTCTATTTCCATCCATTTGCATGCAAAATTCAAGATGTCATTGTTTTTTACCACTGAGTAATACTCTAATGCGTACATATTCCATACTTTCTTTATCCATTCTTCCATTGAGGGGGCATGTAGGTTATTTCTAGGTTCTGGCTATTACAAATAATGCTGCTATGAACATAGTTGAACAAATACTTTTGTAATATGATAGAGCATCTCTTGGGTATATTCCCAAGAGTGGTATTGCTGGATCCTGGGGTTGGTTGATCCCGAATTTCCTAAGAAACCGCCACACTGATTTCCAAAGTTGGAAACTTGAGGGTGGGGGTAAGGGGAGATGGGGAGAAAAAAGTGAGAAGGGGGGATGGGGAGAGCTTGAGGGAATGGGACGGTTGGGATGGAGGAAGGGTGGATATGGGAGCAGGGAAGTATATATCTTAATTAAGGGAGTCATTTTAGGGTTGGCAAGAGACTTGACTCTAGAGGTGTACTCAGGTGTTCACGGAGATGTCCCCAGCTAGATCCTTGGGCAGCTGAGGAGAGGGAGCCTGAAATGGCCCTATCCTATAGCCATACTGATGAATATCTTGCATATCACCATAGAACCTTCATCTGGCGATGGATGAAGCTAGAGACAGAGATCCACATTGGAGCACTGGACTGAGCTCCCAAGGTCCAAATGAGGAGCAGAAGGAGGGAGGACATGAGCAAGGAAGTCAGGACTTCTAGGGGTGCGACCACCCACTGAGACGGTGGGGCTGATCTAATGGGAGCTCACCAAAGCAAGCTGGACTGGAACTGATGGAGCATGTGATTAAACCGGACTCTCTGAACATGTGTTGGACAAGGAGGGCTGACTGAGAAGCCAAGGACAATGGCACTGGGTTTTGATCCTACTGCATATACTGGCTTTGTGGGAGCCTAGTCAGTTTGGATGCTCACCTTCCTAGAACTGGATGGAGGGGGGAGGACCTTGGACTTCCCACAGGGAACCCTGACTGCTCTTTGAACTGGAGAGGGAGGGGGAGGGGGAGGGAAATGGGAGGAGGGGAAAGGGAAGAAAGTGGAAATATTTAAGTAAAAATTATATATATATATATATATATATATATATATATATCCACCCCATTGACAGCAAGGACTTTGAAGACAAAAAGCAACAACTGGGAAAATGTAATGTCTAGCTCATATCCTCCAGGGAATAGCAGTGGGTGTCCTCTCAATAAAGTTGATCACTGAAGACTGGAGAGATGAGTCAATGATTGGGAACACATACTGCTCTTGGAGGAGACCTGAGTTCAGTTCCCAGCACTCATACCAAACAGTTCACAGCTGCCTATAACTCCTGCTCCCCAGGCTCTGACACCCTCTTCTGGCTTCTCCAGGCATTGTATTCACATATACAATCTACCACCCCCATCTCCCCCTACACACACAAAATTTAAAGTAAAAGTAAATTTTAAAAATGTAGAACTTGTCTAATGTAGAAATGTTGGGAAATGCAGAGAGGTATACATTAAGGTTACCCATGAGATGGATCCGCAGTTAAAAGTGATTGCTGCCAAACCTGATGACCTTCCTTTAATCCCCTAGACTCACATGGGTGGGTGGACTCCCATAAGTTGTCCCCTGACATCCATATGTGCACCATGGCACAAGATACCCCCCATACACACATAAATAAGTAAAAGTATTTTTTTTTTTTAGTTTAAAAACCATTTTCCTTGGGGAAAAAAGAAGAGTCATAGTGGAAAAACTTGAGAAGCTCTTTGCTTTAGGGGGAACCATCATTGTCCAACTATCACAAGAATTACTTGAGAAGTAATTCCATTTACTTGAAAAGGTTTCTTTTAGTTGGAAACTCTTGGGTGAGCTTTTCAGACAAACAACTGAAGAGACTGGGTTTTTTTTTCCTTTAAAAAGAAATTTGAATGACTGAGGAATTAATGAATTTTTTTTTCAGAGTTACAGGAAGACAAATCAAAGCCCGTGTAGATTCTCCTTTGTCTACCACTCCAGGCATGAAAGGTGGTCAAACCACTGGTTCCTGCAGGGAGGGTCCCAAGCATATTTCTATGCATATGTCTTTGGCTATGCAAGGTTGGAGTTTGTTGCAAAACAAACTACAATGTAAAGACATGGAAAAGGAGGTTAAAGAAAATATAGATGAATGTTGTATTGGCTGGGGATGGGAAAAGTTTTTCCATGTAGAAACCACAAAGGAAAAAAAAAGGTTAGTAGATTCGAAGTTCTGAAACATGCAAATTTAAAACATCTGTATGTTAAAACAAACCACCATTAAAAACTCTAAAAGATGAAAAGACTGTAAAAAATATTTATGCCACTCAGCAACAAAGGATTTAATATGTCATCCAAACCAATGGGACAGAGACAGAGACAGAGAGACACAGAGAGAGACCGAGAAGACACACAGGGATACAGACACAGAGACAGAGACAGACAGAGACAGACGGATACACACTGGGTAGGGGGAGCTGCAGATGTAGATGAACAATTCAAGGAAGAAGAAACGATGCCCTTTATGCCATGTTTGGCACTTCCTGACTGTCTATGGAAGGGGGACAGGTGGCAACTGCCAGGGTGGTCTTGTCACCTCCCTCCAGAAAGTATAGCATAGGATTCTTTTCTCTCTAACCCTCACTGCCACCTCTGATCCCTGAGAGAGGATCCCTGAAGCCCCACTGAAGGACAGTACTCGTCATTTTACAGTTCAGTTTCTGCCTCCCTAATGTCTCCCTTCTGAGTGCCTCTTTCCTTTATCTGCCTTAGATTCCAGGGATGACCGGACTGGTTGATGGACATCTTTAGGACAAGGGACTGAAATCATCCTCCAACAACAGAGATTGGAACAGATAACCCACCACGTGGCAGCAATTACCTAGGCGAGGCCCTACCCTGGAGCGGGAGCAGAAATCTTCAGGGATGAAAGTGATAAAGACTTCTTCAGCTCGCCTCAAAGAACCAGAATTGAGACAATGGCCTTTTGTGACTCCTTAGTTATGCATGCATCCTCACCTTAACCCAACCCATCCTCTGTTTAAACTGAGGCTCACACGAGTTCTTCAGAGATGAACTTTGGGTCACTGCTTGTCTGTTACTCTTCCCAACAGGGCCACTCCTTTCTCTGTCTTTCACTGCTACCTCTCTCTCTCTCTCTCTCTCTCTCTCTCTCTCTCTCTCTCTCTCTCAATTTTTTTTTTTGGGAGGCACAGAATGTTCTAGGTTGGCCTCAAACAATGTAGCTGAGGATAACCTTGAATTTTGGATTCCCCAATCTCTACTTCCCAAGTGCTGGGATTACAGTCATCCACAACCACACCCAGTCTATAGTGCTGGAAGGAGACCCAGGACTTCATGTTTGATGGACAAGCACTCTACCAATTGAACTATATACCCCCGGTTGCATCCATCTCTTTAGTTGCTGTATTGGGATGAGGGCTGAACTTAGTCTGTTGGGATTCCCGGGACTGGGACTTTTGTATAAAACTCCAGCAACACCGTCACTTTTTCCATCTACTCAAGACGCAGATTATTTTCCTGAGTAGCCAGTGAGGCATCAAGCTCTCTTACTTCAATTCAGGACAGATGGTTTCCAGCAATAAATCAGAGATGGAAAGATAAGGTGGGTGTCTGAGAATCTGACATCCTATAGATCTTTTGGCAAACCAAGTCACAAAGTTCTTGCCCATTGGTGACCGTCAGCATTTTTACTTAGGAGTTAACGCAAAGCAAGAAAAATCAGGATTATATGTGCCTAACATATTATTGCCACCACCACCTCTGGACCCTTCAGTCTCTGTAAATTTGCCCAAGACCCCCAGTTCTGGTATGCCATTAAAGGACCACGGTGAGCTAGGGTTGAGGACAGGGCTGGAGATGGCAATAAGGGCCTTGAGAGTAGCTCATGTCTGCGGAGGAAGAAGGGAGGGAGGGAGGGAGAGAGAGAAAAGGGAGGAGGTCCTGTTAGAGTGGGGAAGGACTCAAAGAGGTTGAGGGAGGACAAAGGAGAATTCTTCAGAAGTGGTGCATCCCCTGGGACTGGAAAGATGCACCCCATTCTCAGAACACGTCAGGAACTGAGGGAGAACAGGTGCACTCAGCTTCCTGGCTGCTGGCCAGGGGAGGAAGAGCGAAGAGCCCAGAACAGTCTGACACTCTGTCAAAGAGGGGACATCAGAATGCTCTGGCTGGGGGTGCTCAGAGGTTACGTGTTTTCTCTCTCTCCTCTCCTCTCCTCTCCTCTCCTCTCCTCTCCTCTCCTCTTAATTTTTGTTTAACAGACTCTTATGGGATAACTTCATAAGATATGAAAATCGAGCCTCTCCTCTCCTCTCCTCTCCTCTCCTCTCCTCTTCTCTCTCTCTCTCTCTCTCTCTCTCTCTCTCTCTCTCTCTCTCTCTCTCTCTCTCCTCCTAAAGTTGGAAATAAAAAAGATTATGGAGAAAAGGAGAAAGCAAAGGCTAACCCTTTACAAAGAGGCACACGAACTTCAAGAACCTCAACCAGCTCATCGCTGAAGCTATTTTAGTGTCTTTGAGGTTTGGGGAGGGAGTAAACCTCAGAAAGGATGAAAGAGAATGTCCTTACATTTGTAGAAACACCGGAACCAACCACAAGAGCTCAGCCCTGACACAAAAGGAGGGAATCCATCTGAAATACCAGTGCATTCTACATGTTGGTCCCACACAAAATAATTTCCAGAAAAGGAAAAAAAAATCAAAACCTGCATAGTGAAAACTCCCAAACAGGGAAGTGGTGATGGAACCTTAAACACTTGGGGTACAGCTCGAGTAGAGCCATGTGGCGCAGGGATGCAAGGTGAATTCCCAGCGGCAGCAGGGTGAGGAGTGAGAGACATGACTAGGCCACCAACACCTGTGGAGAGTCAAACTGAAAACCACAGGGCTACCCTCCCCTGACACTCTGTCACCTCTGTCACTCACTGTGCAGGCCCGCACGTAACTCAGCCATCCGGAATTGGTAAAGAAAAGGCTGGTGCAGTCGAATTGCTTAAGGAAGGAGATATCACAAGGCAGATGTGAACCTCTGTAGGCCCTGGGAACAATTCCCTTGATAGAGTCTTCCGGTGTCAGAATCAGCAGAGGCCTGCTGGGATAGGAAGAGGCTAAGGATCGATTTAAATCTCCAGGAAAGACCAGGAAGGTGATGTGAGTGAATGGGGTACAGACCAATGAAGCCATTAATCATTATAAGCTGGTCATTGCAGTTCATGTCTGCCCTCCTATCATGTGGGGAGCCAAGGCAGAGGACGGAGAGTCTGAGCTAGCCTGGGCTATATATAGGAAGACTCTGTTTCAAAAACACCCCAGGAACCCATCTCTGTATGTCTGTAAATGCAGGACATTACAAAGGTGCCAATTTCCCCTGAAGTCACATTTCTTTAATTTGTTCTCTTTTTTGAGTCTAACAAAAATAATTTTAGATTTTATTTGCCAGGGGCTAGAAAGATGGTTCAGCAGATAAGAGCACTGGCTGCTCTCGCAGAGAATCTGAGTTTGATTCACAACACACACACACACACACACACACACACACACACACACACACACACTCACACACACTAGCTCAAACTGTCTCTAACTTCAGTTCCAGGGGATCTGATGCCCTCTTCTGGCCTCAGTAGGCACCAGGCACACACACGGTAGTGCACAGACATACAGTCAAAGAAATCAACCTGGCTGGAGTCACAGCTCAGTTGGTGAAGTGCTCACCTAGCATGCACGAGGCTCTGAAGAAACTAGGTTCTGATTGGCTGGCTCAGGCTTGTAATTACAGCTTTTGAGAGATATAGGCAGGAGAATCAGAAGTTCAAGATCATTATTGGCTACGTAGAAAATTCCAGGGCAGTCTAAACTATAGGAGATTCTATCTTAAACAAAAATAAAATAAAATATTTTTTCTTTTTCTAGATAGGGTTTCTTGGTAGCTTTGGAGCCTGTCCTGGAACTAGTTCTTGTTGACCAGGCTGGCCTTGAGATCCACCTGCCTCTGCCTCCCGAGTGCTGGAATTAAAGGTGTGCGCCACCACTAAAATAAAAATGTTTTAATTAAAAACTAATTAAGTAAAACAAAAGAGACAGATTGCAAATAGCTAGCAAATTTAGCCTCACAAGTAGTGAAAGAAAATGTCAATAAAAACAAAAATAAGGAAACTAGATTTGGTAATTCCCATGGGTAATCCCAGCACTTTGAAGGTAGAGGAAAGAAAATCGGGAGTCCAAGGTCATCTCCAGCTGCAAACCAAGTTCAAGTCCAGCCTGTGCTACAGGAGATCCTATCTTAAAGTAAACAATAACATTAGGGTTCATATCTTTTCTCAGTTATCAGAAGTAAGGCATGCTGGTAGATTCCCATGGAAAATGATCAAAGACATGAGTTGAATCAAAGAGGACAGCAATTTGGCAAAATACAGACATTTTAAGCTGGCTGTGGGACACATGCCAGTAGGCAGATGGTAAAGAGAATGAGGCAAGAGAGTCTCTAGTTCAAGGCCAGCCTGGGCTACATCTTTGCTGGGCCTGGCGGCAGACACCAGTAATCTTAGCATCTGGGAAGAGGAAGTAGGAGGATCAGGAGTTCAAAGTCCTCTTCAGATACATAGTGAATTCAAGACCAGCCTGGGCTACATGAGACCCCCAGCTCAAAAAAAAAAATTAGTCGACTCACTGTATAAATTAATCTTCAAGGAATGGTGTGCAGAAATATGAAAGCTACATGTGAACATTCAAGGGTGTTCTGCACACAGTTGCCCTAGCAACTTTAAGCAGGTGCAGTATCTAACAACAGTAGGTTAGAAAAATAAGTATTTGTGTGCCCACGAGATAAAACACTATATAAGCATTAAAAAATAATGGTGGGAGAATGAATGATAAGCCCAGAAAATAATTCCTGTGACTTAACTGACAACAGACCATGAGACCAACTTTTCCAACAAATACTTGAGAGACTCTATGTGATAAAACCTTTTCTCTTGGAGCTTATATTCCACTGAAAGATATGTAAGTCACAACACCAAGCCTGGCTCAAGTTAATCAAACGAAGATGAGTTTGGGAGGGAGTCAATAAAGACGCAAGCCAATGTGCCGGAAGGAAACACCTGGGGCTTTGGAGATGGCTCAGATGGCAAAGTGCCAGCCGTGCCAGCACAAGGACCTGAGCTTGATTCCCAGGACCAGCGTGAAAAAAAGCTGGGTGTGGTGGGGAGTACCTGTATTTCTAGTACTGGAGAGGCAAAGATGGAAGGGTCCCTGGGCTCACTGGCCAGCCAACCCATCCTGCTCCTGGCGTGTTTGAGACCAGTCAGAGACTGTCTTCAAAAACAGAGTGAACAGCTCCTGAATAATGTTATTGATCTTATTCTCTGGCCTCTGCATGCATGTGCACAACCACACGTGTACTGTCAGAACAACCACACAGGTGCTGTCAGAACAACCACACAGGTGCTGTCAGAACAACCACACAGGTGCTGTCAGAGCCCATAGATGTGGCTCCATTCCACCTTGACCCAAGGTCAGAGAGCTCAGATCTATCCTTGATCCTTCGAGGTTATAACAGGAGATTCGAACCCAGGGTGTGGCTACCTACAGGATACTTGGCCTAGGTTGTGGTCACTGCATGTCCTGCCTAAACAACAGAATGCTTAACTCAGGATGTAGTTACTTGGTGTTTCAGGTATTGAGGAGGTAATTACTCTGTACTTTGTGTCATGGTAAAGGAGTCTTTTGCCTTCTTCCCTCTCCCCCTTTTTGGATTGGGGTACAGAAAACATATGGAAAACAAACGGGGTGAATTCAGTATTCACTAGGTCGCCCTCCTGACTCTATTCTTGTTCCTGTCCTTTCTTCTGTGTCTGTTTTTCCTGTCTAACATTCCTAATCCACCCACCCCTACCGTGGAACATATGAACCCGCTGAGGCTAGACCCCTACAGATATCACCCCAACATGGGTCCCCAACAATGTGAGGACCCCCACAGGTGAGGGGGTCCCTGCAGATGTCAGTCAGGGAAGCAAACTGCTCAAAGAGATAAGAATGAAATCTTGGTGCAAACTGAATTCATCAACTTGGATCAGACTCGGGGAGTTTAATAATAGGCAGTTTATTACCAATGTATTTAAGCCCAATACAATTTGGAAAAAAAGTTTCCTGGTGTAATACAATTCTGATGCATGAGGAAGCATAATTACATTGAAACTCAACTCAGGGTACCTGTCATGTCTTCCAAGAAAATGGGTTCTAAAGATACCTGTGCTAGCTTAAGGGCCTAAGGAAAAGTCTGGGCTGGTCTCGGTCATACAGATAGCATAGAGGTCATTTGGATTATTAGCCACCTCTGGTTCTCGTTGTGGGTGCTTGGGGAAGCCTATCAGGGTCATTGAGATTACTAGCCACCTCCAGTCCTGGTTGTAGGAGTGTGATACGGCCTATGGCCCGGCCAGACAGATAACACAGATCACCAGACTGCTAATCACTTGCAAGACTCAGCCTTCTGGATGGAAGAAAAGTTTTTTTTTGTCTTCACGTTGGAAAGATAATTCTGTGTACTCAGCATTCCTGGTTTCTCTGGAGATCTGTGTGTGCAAGGGACCTTTGTGCTATGCTCCCAATACATTGGCACATGCACACGCGCGTGCGCGTGCGCACACACACACACACACACACACACACACACACACACACACACACACATACAAGTAAGTGTCTCTGAGCTGGTGGTTGAGGGTAGGTCTTGTATTCTTTTTTAAATGCTTTTCTGAGTTCTCCAAACTTTTTATTTTATTTTTTTGTGATACTGGGGGTTAAACTCAGGACTTTGCCTTGGCAAACCACTCTGCCACCAAACTACATCCCCAGCCAACAACTAAGTTTATCATGAGCATAACTCATATTTGTGAGCACAAAGAAAACTGAAACTTTAAAAGAACTCAAGTTAAGGGCTTGGGAAACGCTTGGGGGAGGGGAGGAATAAAAGGACTTCTAAGCCTGTGGACCTGAGTTCAATCCCCAGGAGGCAACTGAATTCCACAAGTGTCCTCTGACGCCCCCACACGCACAGTGACACCCTTTCACCCACGCTACACTCCTCCACATATCCTAACAGAAATGAATGAGCGTAATTAAAATATAAATGTAAAAGAACCTACGTTGGGCTGGCTCCGTGGTAGAGCACGTCTCACTCTTCCAGAGGACCTGGGTTTGACTCTCAGTGCCTACACAGCGGTTCACAACCATCTGGAACTTCAGTTTTGACCTCTGTGGGCACCAGATGAATATGGTGCGCATATATACATGCAAGCAAAACAGACACATAAAAATAAAATCAGTAAATCTTAGTATTTTTTTAAGAATGCAAGCTAAGACCTACATCATAGTTGGTTGTTCCAAATTCAGGGTTTATTTTCCTGAGCACAGCATCCATCATCCCCCACTCTAAAGATAGTCGGGATGATGGGGACACCTGCCCTTCTAGGAGCAGAGTGGAGGTGAAGGGGCATCCAGGAAGGGACCTGGCAGAGGAGTGGGTGTGAGATCCTGATAACAGAGTGAGAAATGGGAGGAAAGAAAACTCCAGACAGAGGAACATCTTAGAGATCTCTGACACCCTCCCCTATAGCACTGCCCTGATCCCGATCACCAACTCTGTCCCATGAGTCAGAGTCAACTCATCCCCAGGCCTGGCCCAAGTCTGGAATCCCCGGAGCAGCAGGACAGGACTGTTGATTGGCTTGACTCAGCCCTTCCTACCATGGTCTCTTCTTTCACTTTCTCTTTCCTTTATTTCAGACAAGGTCTCGCCATAGTTCCAGCCTTTCTACACAAACCCCAGTTTACTCCATGTCCCCTCCAAAGACCTCTTTGCTCTTCCCCATTCATGCTCTGGAAGAGCCACCCGCCACCGGTACTCCCCATGTCTGCTCCTCACTTCCAGCTGCTCTCATGCCACTAGTCAAGGTCACTGATGGCCTCTGTCCAGCCACAGCCAAGGCACTTTTTTTTTTTTTTTTTTGCTCATCTGATGGGAATTGTTTTTCTTTCTCAACTTTGAACTTAGCAATATACTCCCAGGTTCTCCATCAAGCCCACTGGCTGTTCCTTTGTATTCTCACGTCTTCTCCTCAGGACCTGCCAGAGCTCACTGGAGCCACTATCAGGATGGTCTTCTCAGGCTCCTGGGAGTAAGAACGATCTGCACTCCAGTGACAGCTACTGGATTATCTCCCATCCTGACTTCTCTCTTGAGATTCAGCCCTCCTTCCCCCCTGCCCTGTAGTAACTCTCATTGGACACGGTCAACTGTGGTCTTGTGGGTGTCAGTACCAGCATCCTTTCCTAGACTCCGTTCCTCTCTTTCCTCTTTGGTAACCAGATATTCTGTTATGAAAACAGTGCAGCCCATCCTCCTTGCCATAGTGACAGGTGCTATGAATGAAATGGAATAAAACTGAACAGAAGTTCATGGCTTCTGTTAGAGGGCTGGTTGACAGAAGCTTCTACTGGTGGGTGTCATGACTGGAACCAAAGCAACCTTTTCCCCACTGAGAGAAGGAAGGATGAGGATGGATAAATTCATGGGGAAGCAGAGAGAAACTGTGCCAAGATTCTAAACTGCAACTAGATTTCTCAATTATTAGCATCAAGATATCTCCTTGCTGGCCCGGCCAGGTGTGGTATATTTTCTGTTAGTCACTGATGTTAACACCCTGATCCATGCAATTGTATAAATAGAACTCTTGTCCCATCAACTGTTCTTCTGTGGTCTCCTCATTTCAGCTCATAGCACATGTCTCTGACAAGACGTGGCTGATCCTTGATACATCCTTGACTCCTTTCATTTAAAACATGAGTCTGGCTGGATGGTGGTGGCTCACGCCTTTAATTCCAGAACCCCAGAGGCAGAGGCAGGTGGATCTCTGAGTTCAAAGACAGCCTCATCTACAGAGTTAGTTATAGGACAGGCAGAGCTACACAGACCTGTCTTTAAAAAACAAACAAAACAAAAAACAAAACAAAAAAATCCCACAAAACCATCGCACCAATAATAAAAACCATGAATGAGGATGAGGAAGGAGAGATGGCTCAGCAGTGAAGAGCACTTGTGACTCTTCCAAAAGACCTGAGTTCATCTTACAACCACCTGTGACTGCAGTTCCAGGGGCTCTGACACCCTCCTCTGGCCTCTGTGAGTACCAGCATACATGTGGCATACAGGTACACACACACACATACACATTCCAAAACAACAATAAATCTTAAAATAACGCAAGGGGAAACTAACCACTTCTCACCAGGAAACCGCCACCAGCTCAATCCAACCCTGCCTCAGTCCCTGAGGTCTCCGTCTGAAGAAGTTCTTCACTGGTAACCCTGCTCTCACTTCTGTCCCCTTGCTGTCCACTTCGTCATGACATGTAAATTAGATCACATCACTGGCCTGCCTAAAAATATCTGACTTGGGGGCTGGAGAGATGGCTCAGAGGTTAAGAGCACTGCCTGCTCTTCCAAAGGTCCTGAGTTCAATTCTCAGCAACCACATGGTGGCTCACAACCATCTGTAATGGGGTCTGGTGCCCTCTTCTGACCTGCAGGTATACACACAGACAGAATATTGTATACATAATAAATAAATAAATATTTTAAAAAATCTGACTTGAAATAGAAGACCAAGTCATGTGACCTCACCTGGTGTTCTGTCTAGATTCATCCCGTTCCCTGCCTTCTCCCTGAGGTTCCTCCTCAGACTCTGTTTATTCCCACACTGGCTTTTTATACCCCTCCCCCACCCTCCCTCTGTCACTCTAAACTCTAATGTCCCCTTGGGAGGCAGGTCTTGCTGATGCCCCGATCTCATAGGACCCAGCCAATCACACACTGCCTTGATCCTGTTGTCCTCTTTTATTGATGACACAGCCATTACCTGAAATTCTCATCTGTTCTTGGTAGTCTCTCTCCCTCTCCAGGACCCCCTGGTGAGAGGCTCCATCTTGTTCATTACACTGTTCTAACACTGTGTTTGGACCAACTGCAATTTCCATCCATGTCTGTGATCATACAGAAGAAGAAAGTGATTGTGGCTGCCAACATAGGAATCTCTGCCCCCACTGCAATGGGCACAATTTCCTGCCAGGCTTTCCAGTTAGAGAGAGAGTATGAGGCAAGTGAGGTTTCTGGGGAGAACCTGTGAGGCTTTCGGAGACCAGGGTTCCAGGTGTTGGGTACAACGGTACCCAGGGTTCTGTGGAAAAATGTCAAAAAAAAAAAAAAAGGGCCTGAGAAACTATTGCATCTGTAGTCATGGGAAGTCCCAACTCAGAGAGGCCATGGGGCCAGGGTGTGTGTACAGAGAACTCAAGTCACTCTGAGCTCTGAGACCTTTAGTCACAGATTGCACGTCTTTGGAGCTGGGAGCCATGTGGACTACCTTGACCACTATGGGGGTGGATGATGCCATCTGTGAAGGAGTGGTCACTCTCAGATGAGATCTGAGACATTGCTGGACCGGGCCACTAAGGCCGAGGCTAGGGAGGGGTTGCCACATATACATATACTTCCAGGCACAACTTCCTTTCTCCTGTCTGATGGGCAAATGTTGCCGGGGCCTTGGCCACAGTTTCCTGACTCCTTCTGAGAGCTCAAGACACAGTCTCAGCAGTGTCCTGCCAGTTGATGTTACACCAAGACAGGGTCAGAATCTCCAGAAGACAAATTAGACACGTGGGACAAGGGCCACGCTGCTCTCACCCACCCATTCCATGTGGGCACCCCATGACTTGGAGGTATACTCAGAGGCAAGTCTCCTGATAATTTGGGGATGGTAACCCTGGGAAGACTTGTTCCCAGCACAGTTCTGAGAGGATCTACAGGTTTTAGAGTTTCCCATAATTTGCTGATTGTGCTGGTTGGCTTTTGTCAACTTGACACAAATCTAGAGACAGGGTTTTTCTGTGTAGCTTTAGTACCTGCCCTGGCTATAGAGCAGACTGGCCTCGATCTCACAGAGATCCTCCTGCCTCTGCCTTCCAAGGGCTGGGATTAAAGGTGTGCACCAGCACTGCCTAACACGGGAAAAAGGAATCTTAATTGAGAAACTATCCCCATATGATTGAGCTGTAGGAGTCTGTGGTATCGTCTTGATTAATGATTGATGTTGGAGGACCCAGTTCACTTCGGGCAGTACCACACTAGGCTGATGGCTGGGAGTGCTATAAGAAATCAGGCTAAACAAGCCATAGAACAAGCCAGTGAGCAGCACTACTCCATGGCCTCTGTATCAGCTCCTACCTTCAGGTTTCTGCCCTGCTTGAGTTCCTGCCCTGCCCTTCCTCAGTGGCAGACTACTAAAAGCAGAAGATAAAGTAAACCCTTTCATCCCCAAGTTGCTTTTGATCATATTCATCACAACAGTAGAAACCTAAGACACTGACCAAGGGGTCCATGGACTGTGGCCCAATACCCCTGCTCTGTGATCGTTACTATAGCCCTCACTGTTCTCAGAGGGGGTACCTGCCACTCATGCCCCCTGACCTTCCATCTATGGCTCTCCCGGGGTCCCAGGCTTACTCTCTTCTAGACTGCATTCTCTGCTGACATTTTTTTCATGACTTCTTTTCCTTTCAGAGTCATTTCATGGGACTCTCCCCCAGGAGCCTCCTTAATCTCCCACGGTCATAGCGTGCACTCCTCCATCCGTCCTCAGCCCCTGAACATTAAGGTTCTCCAGGAAGCTGCCATGGATCTAACCTAGAGCCACCCTGACTACTGTATTCAACATCACTCTGTCTCCTCCTCTCTTGAACAAGCCTGGTTCCTTTATTTGTCTCTACTTCTTCTAAGGTGCTTATCACCTTCTAACACATCACATAAGCTTTACATTGGAGTACATGTATTTTCAGTTTTAATATTTATGTATGTATGTATTTATGTATGTATGTTTTATGTGCATGGGCACACATGCCACAGTGGGCGTGGGGAGCTCAGAAGACAGCTCTCAGGAGTCTGTTCTCTCTGTCCAACTTTATGAGGGTTCCAGTAATGGAGACTGAACCAAGGTCACCACACTTGGCATCTAGTGACTTTATCCACTGAGCCATCTTTTTTATCCCAGATGTTTAGTATCTCTTCTGTGCTGAGTTCTGTAACAATGGGTGAGTGTTGGCTGATGTGTTCATTTATGCATCTTAAATCTTTTGAACTGCCTTTGGAAACTAGTAGGTCTTTGTTTGGTGTTGAGGATTGAGCTCAGGGCCATGAAGATGCCAGGCAAGCACACTACTGCTGAGCTATATCCCTGGAGTCTTGGACAGCAGTAGTAGGCAATCAGTGAGTATTAGTGATGCATCCTTCTGGATGTGCTGCTCTTGGAGGGTAAGGTCCAAAGCTACGTCATCACTTGGCTCAGTACTTGGTGCAGGATTGAGTGCAGAGCAGGCATTCATAGAGTGAAGCCCTTGCCTAACACTCAAAGACCTTGTCATCTGTGACTAAGCTTGATTTCTGGCCTCACCAGCAAAATAGCATGGGAAGGGTTTGTTTGAAAGAGTAGCCAGCTGGGTAGTTTTGCCTTTCTCACTGTGGTCCAGCTTGCCAATTACAGAGTCATGGCATGTCTTGAAAAATTAATAACAGAAATAAAAATTTTTAATTGAGAGCCATCTTATTTGCCGACTTAAACTTTACACACACATACGTGTAGAAGCAGGGCTCACATCAGTTCGAGTGTTCCCAGGAGCTTCATATCCCCTCCTACTCTCTGAAAAGGCCAGGAGACCAGTAGATCTGTCAGCATACAAAGCACCATGAGGAAGCAAGCACCGGACAGGAGAAACAGGCCCGCAGACTGTAGCTTTTCAAAACAGTGATTTGGGGCTCGTGAGATGGCTAAGTAGATAGGTACTTGCAGGTACCAAGACCTGAATCCAATCCCAGAGACTCAGGGTAGAAGGAGAGAAAGGAATCTCTTGAGTTCTTCTGAGAACCACATGCTGAATTCTGTAAGCTCTAGTAGTTCACACCCCCCAAAATGATGTAAAAAAAAAATAGTGTGCCGGGTGGTGGTGCAGCACACCTTTAATCTCAGCACTTGGGAGGCAGAGGCAGCTCTGTGAGTTTGAGGCCAGCCTGGTCTACAGCGTGAGTTTCAGGAAAGCCAGGCTGTTATACAGAGAAACCCTGTCTCAAATAACCAATAAATAATTAGATGATGAAATAATAGTGTTTCTATTTTAACATTTAGACTATCATGATTAGTTAAATAGTCATTTAAAATAATGTATACAAATAAAATAATATGTACAAATGCATATAAATATACAAATAAATAAAATGCATTTGAGAAATGTTTTGGTATTTAAGCAATAAGTAAAAATTCAGACAGGCTTATAGTCTCCCAAAATACTACATTTTTATAAGTAGCAGCCAAGAGATTTTGCAAATATTTACTTCTTACTAAAGAAAATTTAAAAAATGAACTGTGGCATTAAAAAACTGACTCGGAATGGAAAATTTGAGGTGAAGGGCTGGTGAGATGGCTCAGTGAGCACTTGCTATGCAGTTCTGGAGACCTGAGTTCAGTCCTCAGAACCCACATGCTAGAACAGGAAGGCTTAATCCTGAGAGTTGTCTTCAGACCTTCAGATTTGTACTGTGGTCCTTACACAAACAATACACACAAATATCACACACACACACACATACATCAAACATCACCTCCCACACACATACACAATTTAAAAATAAATTTTGAGATGATGGAAGACCCAAGAACATGGGGGAGGTAGAGTTGGACAAACATAGCAATATGAGAAACCATCAATCCCTGAAGGAACTTAAGCTTTTAATGAGACTACATCAGGAAAAAGGCAAATGGAACCCAAGGATTTCTGGCTCCTCGGATCTTCTGAGAGGAAACTAACAATTCACTTTAGACATTAATAAGTGAAAAATATTAACATTCCTAGGGTAAAGGTCAAAAGAATGGGAGCAGAGTGTAGAACTCCCAAACCCATTGAACAGGGAAAGAGCAGTGAAATACCTGACTGAAAAAATGAAAACGGAAAAGTTACAGAATAAAATGAGCAGGTCAAATGGAAATCACTGCGAGGTGATAAATTTAACCAAAATGGAACATTATGTTCAGAAAAATTAACAGTACAGTGTGAAACAAACTAAAAGGCAGAACTTGGTTATGCACTCTTTATGAGACAAGCCTAGAAAGTGACAGGGTTGGAAGTAAGGGCCAGAGAAAGACAACACGAGCAACAGCTAAAAGAAAATGACCAGAGCCATGCAGATGTAGGGCAAACCAGACTTGAAGAAAATAGCCTTTCTAGAACAAGACAGCCATTTTATCACAAAAAAAAACTGCTGAATTAAAAGACAGTCATTTATTTAAGAGCTGTGTGTGTATTTCAAAAGTATGAAGAAAACGGGCAGAAGTACAAAGAAAATAAGAAAAATCCACAGTCTCAGTGTAGGATTTTTTCACATTGTACTCACTGATAAGTGGCTTTTAGACATAAAGCAAAGAAAAACCAGCCTACAATTTACAACCCCAGAGAAACTAGACAACAAAGAGGGCCCTAAGAGAGAAAGCCATAAATCTACAAAGGAAGGAGGAAAAGATAAGATCTCCTGAGTAAGTTGAGGGGAGCATGGGGATCACAGGAGAGGGTAGAAGGGGAGCTGGAAGCAGAGAAAACTGTATATCTCAATAAAAACAATAAAAAAGAGAAATTGAGAGGAACGAATTAGAGGAATCGGTTAGACTAACTCCATAGCACTTTGATGCTATTTATATTAGGGAAAGATGGTAGAGGAAATGAATTCATTTGTCTTCACATGCTATTAGTGTAATCATTAATGAAACTAGGTGAAAATGGTAATATCACGGGAGTCCATGTATATCCCTTCATTGTACTGTTGGTAGTAAGAGTAATGGGCGCTTTTAATTCAGTAGTTCTATGCATTCACCTATACACTGCTGTCTTCTCTATCTCTGGAGGGACGACAGGTACTGGGTCTATGATAAAAAAAAATCCCTATATATACTTTTAATTTATGACTTGCAAGATAATGAGATCCGTTGATCATAGAAGAGAATATATTGTCAAAACATATGGTTATAAGTTTGCATACAAATGGATGGAAATAGAAAACACTATCCTGAGTGAGGTAAGCCAGACCCAAAAAGAGGAACATGGGATGTACTCACTCATATTTGGTTTCTAGCCATAATTAAAGGACAGTGAGCTTATAATTCACGATCCTAGAGAAGCTAAATAAGAAGGTGAATCCAAAGACAAACATATAGGCATCCCCCTGAATATTAACCTTCATCAGGCGATGAAAGGAGACAGAGACAGAGACCCAAATTGGAGCACCGGACAGAAATCTCAAGGTCCAAATCAGGAGCAGAAGGAGGGGGAGCACGAGCAAGGAACTCAGGACCGCGAGGGGTGCACCCACACTCTGAGACAATGGGGGATGTTCTTTCGGGAATTCACCAAGGCCAGCTGGCCTGAGTCTGAAAAAGCATGGGATAAAATCGGACTTGCTGAACATAGCGGACAATGAGGACTACTGAGAACTCAAGAACAATGGCAATGGGTTTTTGATCCTACTGCAAGTGCTGGCTTTGGGGGGGCCTGGGCAGTTTGGATGCTCAACTTACTAAACCTGGATGGAGGTGGGCGGTTCTTGGACTTCCCACAGGTCAGGGAACCCTGATGGCTCTTCAAGCTGATGAGGGAGAGGGACTTGATCGGGGGAGGGGGAGGGAAATGGGAGGCGGTGGCAGGGAGGAGGCAGAAATCCTCAATAAATAAATAAATTTAAAAAAAAACATATGGTTATAGAGATAATAAACACTTTAAAAAATACAAAAATAAAAGATCAGTCCCACAACCCCACCACTGGTTTTCAGCTGACCACAGGAGCAGGAGGGAGGGAGGGAGGTTGATTATTAATTTAATTAAAACTGTTAATGACAAAATAGATTTTTCACCTATTATTCTGACTGGACAAGCAAGCATACTAAAAATTCAGTAAGCACACTGTATCAGTTACTTCTCTAATGCTGTGATTAAAATGTCCTGAACAAAAGCAATATAAGTAAGAAAACCATTTCTTTTGGCTTAGGGTTCAAGAGAGAGATAGATTCCATAACAGTAGAGAAGGCCTGGCAACAGGCCAGGAAGCATGGTGGCAGGACCAGGGAGCTAGCTGACCACATTATTGTCCACAGTCAGTAAGCAAAGAGTGAAAACAGGAAGTGGAGTGGAACTATAAAATCTCAAAGCCCTTCGCCAGTGACAAACTTCCTCGGGCAAGGCTCTGCCTTCTAAAGGTTCCATTATCTCCCCAAACCATGTGAGGAGCTGGGGACCAAGAATTCAAACACATGCACACCTTCCTTCCTTTTTTTCTTTCTTGTTTTTTTGTTTTTTGAGACAGGATATTTCTGTGAAACAGTCCTGACTGTTTTAGAACTCACTCTGTAGACAGGGCTGGCCTCAAACTCAAAGCAATCTGCCTGCCTCTGCCTCCTGAGTGCTGAGATCAAAGGCGTGTGCCACCACCGCCTGGGTCAAACACATTTCTTATTCAAAACATCAGAGATACTGTGATCCTTAATCTTCTCAATTTGATGAGATCTAGAATCACCCAGGAGAAAGGCCTCTGGGCACGTCTATGGGGGACTGTCTAGATTAATTGAGGTGAGAAGACCCGCCCACTGTGGGTGTCACTATTCCCTAGGCTACAATCTTGGACTGTATAAAAAGAAGAAAGTGAGATGCTCACAGACATTCAACACTCTCTGTGTCCAGACTGTGGAGTCAATGTGTTAAATACCTGAAGCTCATGATGCCAGGACTCCTCTGCCATGGGGACTTGAACTGTGAGCCAAACTAAGTCCTTTCTCCTTGAGTTAGTTTTTGTCAAGGTATTTTATCACAACTAGAAAAGTAGGTAAGAAATATGCAAAGCTTTGAATAACACACCAAGAGCCCCTGATCAATGAACATGTATAAAATGCTGCATCCAGTAACAAAAGATTGTAGGCTATTTATAAATATACATGGGACATTTATAAAAATTGGTCATGTACCGGACAATGCAACCATAGAAAACTTGAAAGTGTGGCATTCTTCAATATGGTAACCATTGGGCATACACTAGACACACACACACCCCAGTGTATGTGTGGAGGTCAGTGAACAATATGCAGGAGGGTAGTCCATACCCTCCTTTCATCAAATGGTTTCCAGGGATTGAACTTTGGTCCCCGGGATTGTTTAAAGCCTTCTTATCTGCTCAGCTATCTCATTGACCCCATCCTTTTTACTTTAAAAACACAGCTATTAACAAATTTAGTATGGCACATGGCTTTACATCGCATTTCCTATTGAACAGCTTTGACAGGGGGAACCATCTTTGGCCATAATACAGCTGAGTAGGACTCAGTGGTGAAAAACACAACTCAAAAGCAAGAAAAGTAAGAACATCCAAACACTATCTTTGAGAAACATACTCCAAACTTTGTCTGGGATAAATAAAAATGAAACTCAGAAGATATTAGAATAGAGTAGTAACATAATATCCAGTTTTTATGGGATTCTACTGCATAGAACAACATTCAGAGCTAGGAAGGTCTACAAACTCCAGCCCAGCAGTCAAATCTAGACCACATGTCTAGTTTGCAACCAAAGCTTTGCCAAGACACATTCTGCTCTTGCTGTTTTGTTTTGAGACAAGCTCTCACTCTAGTCCAGCTGGTCCTTTAACTCACTATGCAGCTCAAACAGGTCTTGAACCTGCTATGATCTTCTGCTTCAGCCACCCAAGTATTGAGAGTATAAGTGTTAAGTCACCATTTCTGGAAGGACACACTCATTTTATTGACTTGTTGCCTACCACTGTTTATGTTATGCACCAGAAGGATCGGGTGCTATAGTTGTGGGAGGCCTGACAGGCCAAATATATTCACATTTGCTCTTTACAGAAACAGTTAATTTGATACCACGTATATGGTACGATATAGACTCATATGCATATAGTTATGAAAACAAGGGATGGAAGATAAAAAAATTTAAGAATCCACATTAAGAAATTTGATGAAGAACAACAAAATAAACCCAAAGAATATAGTAAATGACAGAAGGCAGTGAAGGAAAATGGTCATGTAGAGAAATATAGAGGTCATGTAGAGGTCAATAGAAAAATGACAAAGTTCAATTTTTTTTCCTGAAAAAAGTAAAATGATGAACCCATCTCTAGAGGAGAAATGGAACTAACAGATGGTATTCAAGCATTACTATATCAAACACAGACACACATGTGCACACACATGCACATGCACACACACGTACACATACATACACAGGTGAGCGTGCACACACACGGATGTACCATGGACATTTAGTTATTTCTTCCTTCCATGTGTATCCTGGGGATAAAACTCAGTTCTTCAGACTTGACAGCAAGTACCTTTTTCCACTGAGCCATCTCTCTGACCCAAGAAGCTCATATTTTAGAAACAATATACTAGCAAAGTAGAGAAATAGGATGTCAAATTAGCAGAAAATTACAACATCAAATTAACATAAGAAGAAATAAAAATACATGAGCAATTTTATAACCTACATAAAGATTGTAACCAGTAAGAGAGTGCTGATCCCCTGATGGCTCCAGTGCTGCATTCTGTCAAATACATCAGAAAGACATGGCTCCTGTTCATACAGACTCTTCTGGAAAATGCAGCACGAAGAAATGAAGATGCCCCAGTTGGGAACAGAGAACGGGTAGGGCACCTCCAGAGAGACCAAAGACTTTATTGTCACAACCCAGGCACTCCTGGGTGTGGAAGAGCTAGAGAATGGTTCGAGGCGGAGAGTGCTGTACTGCCCAGCACAGTTTCCACACTCAGAAAACTATTCTTCCTTATATGGAGAGATGGATGGATGAATGGATGGATCATGGATGGGTGGATGATGGATGAATGGATGGGTGGATGGATGGATGGATGATGGATAGATGGAAGGATGGATGGATGGATGATGAATGGATGGATGGATGGATGGATAGATGATGGATAGATGGAAGGATGGATGGATGGATGATGGATGGATGGATGATGGATGGGTGGATGATGGATGGGTGGATGATGGATGAATGGATGGGTGGATGGATGGATGGATGGATGATGGATAGATGGAAGGATGGATGGATGGATAGATGATGAATAGATGGAAGGATGGATGGATAGATGATGAATAGATGAATGGATGATGGATGCTGGATGGATAATGAATGGATGATGGATGGATGGATGATGGATGGATGGACAGATGGATGATGCCAGGATAACATGTGTAAACTGAAGTTTTCCCAGGCAAACCAAGACATACAGCTTTCTAAACCTCACATGTGAATGTAAGTTCAAACAAAACCTAAGAATAAGATATAAAAACTAGCAGTACAGCCGGGCGGTGGTGGCACACGCCTTTAATCCCAGCACTCGGGAGGCAGAGGCAGGTGGATCTCTGTGAGTTCGAGGCCAGCCTGGTCTACAGAGCTAGTTCCAGGATAGGAACCAAAAGCTACGGAGAAACCCTGTCTCGAAAAAATAAAAAAAAAATATAAAAAACCTAGCAGTACATAAAAATGATCACAGTGAATTTATCTGGACTATAGATTATTTGAATAATTAGGAAATAGATTTGTGTGATTCATTACATTAGAAAATGAGAGAAGAAAAATGTGTGATTCTGACTACATGTGGAACAATCAACATGTGTTCACTCTAAAAATTTTTAGCAAACCTGGGAATCAAGGGGAACTTCCTTAATCTGATAACACATATCTGCCATCGCCTGAGAGGAAACATCATGCTTAATGGTAAAACGATGAGATATTTTCCTCTCAAGTCTGTAATGAGACAAGGATGCCTGAAAGCATGGCTTCATGCAACATAATGCAGGGTCCTGGCCTGGGCAGCAAGGAAAGAAAAGGAAGTAAAATGTATGAAAACAGTAGACAGAAATCTTCATATACGAACAATCTATGTATGTTGTTTGTAGTGATATTCCTAAATGCCAAGATTTAAATCTAATGAAAGTTGTATAAGCCTTGTGCTGAGAAAAAAAAACTTTGCTGAGAGACATTTTAATATCTAATATATCTATATCTATATCTATATCTATATCTATATCTATCTATCTATCTATATGTAGAGGGGGGTGTTTTGCATGCATGTATGTCGGTGCACTGTGTGTATGTCACAGAAGCCAGAAGATGTCATATTTTCTGGAACTGGAGTTATAGACGGTTATGAGTTGCCATATGGGTACTTGGAATCAAATATGCTTAACTGCTGAGCCCTCTCTCTAGTTTCAATATAGAGATATTAAAATAAAAGACAGATATGAAAATTTTTCTTTCTTTAGTTTTTTTAATTTGCAGTTATTTAACACTGTGTATGAGTGTGTGCTCCCCGCCCCCCACATGGGCATGCACAAATATGCCTGCCACTATGTACTAGTGGTAGCCAGACAATTATTTATGTGAGTCAATTCCCTTCTTCCACCATGTGGGGGCCTGGGGTAGAATTTAGGCTGTCAGGCTTGGTGATGGCACCTTTAACCACGGAGGATCTCATCTGGGCAGATGTTCAGTGGGTAAAGTGTTTGCTGAACAAGTATGAGGACCTGAGTTTGGAGACTCTGCAATACATGTAAAAAAGAAAAAGAAAAGAAAGACAACTGTGGAGGCACAAATTCATAACTCCAGAGCTGGAAGGGGAGGGGTGCAGAGGCAGGCAGATTTAGACCTTATCACGTGCATGAGGCACACATACACACACCGAGAGAGAGAGAGAGAGAGAGAGAGAGAGAGAGAGAGAGAGAGAGAGAGAGAAACCCTTGAAGGAAAACGAGAAGATGGGAGAATTGTCTCTATTATACACCAAGATCTATTATAAGACACTTGGAGTGATGTAATGTGAGTTTAAGAAGGGATGAACGGAACAGAACTAACAGAGAGCAAGGAAAGACCCACACCCACACAAAACCTTTGAACTATGACAGAGGCAGCAACGCAAATCAGTACAGAAAAGGCAGTCTTGAAGACAATAATGTAGGAACAAATGAGCATTACTAGGAAACAACTAAATCAAAGCCTGGCTCACACCTCCTCCCCACGAATGATTAAAGGCGTCAATATGACAGGTAAAACCACAGAGCTTTCAAATGGTTCAGAGAAAGATCTTAGGACTCTGAGGTTGAGATGGAACTTTATGGCGATACAGATGCCCATAAAGAAAAGTTTGAATGACCTTAAAATTCAGAACTTTGGTTCCTTAAAAGATGCATAGAGTGAAAAGATAAGCCAAGTGGAGAAAGCAAAGATGCTGTCAACAGAGATAACTCACAAGAGTCTTAGCCTCCAGAATATTTAGAGTATTTCAAGAAAGAAGATGGGAGACAGTTTTCTAGTAAACAGGCAAAACTCCTGAGCACAGTGGAAATTCAACTAGTCATTCAGTATATGAAGGGGCTGGGGAGATGGCCTAGTTTGATTTTCTGAGGCTGTGATAAGACACTGACCAAAAGCAACTAGGGGAGGACAGGGTTTGTTTGACTGAGGGAGGGAAGCCAGAGCAGAAGCAGGAATGGAAGAGGACCATGGAGGAGTGCTGCTTATGAGCTTGCTTTCCCATGACTTGTTCAGACTGCTTCTTACACCACCCAGCGCCACCTGCCCAGATGTGACACTGCCCACAATAGACTTGGCACCCTCCCTCAATCATTAATAAGATTGATCCACAACCACGCAACAGGTCAAGCTGATGGAGGCAACTCCTCAGCTGAGCTTCCCTCTTCCCAGGTAGCTCTAATTTGTGGCAAGTTGACAAATCAGATGGCTTAGGTTCTAGCAGCAACTGTAGTTTGGTCCCTAGCCCATATCAGGGTCTCACAACCATCTGTAATTCCAGTTCCAGGGGACCTGACACCCACTCTGCTCTCCTCGGGCACCTGCACTCACGCACACAGACCCATTTACAGAAACACAGGATAAACGTCCTTCAAAGAAAATATCTGAAAAGAAAAACAGAAAAATCCATGAAAAGACTCTCAACATTGTTGGTAATCAGCATAAAGCTAATGCAAGCCATCAGGAGATATCATTTATGACTAGTATAAATAAAAACAATTTGATACTTTTGGACAGTTTTATACACTGACCAAAGTATAAAAAGTATACAAGTAGGTGAGACTGTTTAACATTATGCAGTAAACTGAACCTTTTATGTAACATATAGAGGTAAAATAGTATATGTATATGACATATAATATAACGTATTATAATAGATAATAACACAAAGCTTTTTTTCTTCCAGTTTTAGAGGCAAGGAAAACTAAAGCCAGGGTATTGGCAGAGCTGCATTTATTTAGGAAGAATCTAATACACAAGGAGGACTGGGCAGGAAACTGGCACAGGGCTGGGCAGGCATGGCACCCTGGGCAGCTGAGAGGCCAGAGGTGATGCAGGAGAGGGAATACCAGATGAGTTTCAAGACAAAGAGTTGTTTATCAGGCTAGAAAGCAGCTGAGGGGCCCAGCTGAGGGAGATCAGGGATCAGGGCAGAGGTCACCTTGAGATGGGTGCTCAGAGGCCCCTGTCTCTATGCTGAGAGATTTGAGTGTTGAGAAACCTTAGGAAGACTCTTAACTTCTGCTTAGAAGATGCGTGTATGTATGTGTGTACTTATGTGTACGTGTGTATAGCCGAATGGCATAAATGTGTACTCATGTACATGTGTGTATATCTGAGTGGCATGAGTGTGTACTTGTGTGTACATGTGTGTCTATCTGAGTGGCATGAGTGTGTACTTGTGTGTACATGT
>NC_022014.1:44440196-44452526 GCF_000317375.1 Microtus ochrogaster
GTGTGTATATCTGAGTGGCATGAGTGTGTACTTGTGTGTACATGTGTGTATATCTGAGTGGCATGAGTGTGTACTTGTGTGTACATGTGTGTATAGCTGAGTGGCATGAGTGTGTACATGTGTGTATAGCTGAATGGCACGAAGCACGCTCATACAGTGCAGTCACCCCCACCCACTTCTACTTTGTCTTCTTCCCAAACTGAAACTCTGCCCCTGTAAAACACCAGTGCCCAAAGGTTCTTCCTTCTCCCCTCCAGTCCACCACCCTTCTAACCTACAGCTGTGACTTGGGTATTTCTAGCCCTAGAAGGTTAGAACTATACAGCATTTGTCCTTTCTGTTGGATTAAGTTCACGGTCTTCAAGGTCCACCCGTATATGTGTTAGAATTTCTTTATCAGGTGTACACTGCATGTTGTTTATTCTCGTTCACCTGCCGAGGGACACTGGACCATGGCTGCCTTCTGGCTGCAATGTTGGCGCCATCGCATGAATGACTTTGTACTTGAAATTCACACAAACCAAATTCCTGGTGTCAGGGGGTTTGGGGCAGAGCCTTTGGTAATGATTGGGTCATGAAAACCAAGCCCTCATAAATTGAATCAGTACCCTTATAAAAGAGAACCCAAAGACTTCCCTTCCCCCGTCTTCCGTGTGAGTTTAAGGAGAGAAGATGGTTATCTATGAACTAGGAAACTGGTCTATCATTACAACAAATCTAGTGGTGGTGTTAGACTCCTCGGCCCCTGGAGAAGAGAGAAGGAATTTTCTGTTCTTTACCGGCCATCCTGTCTACGCTACTTTGTTACAGTAACAGAGACATGCCAAGACAGTAGTTACGAAAATTGGTCTCCAAAAAACACACTAGATGACTCAAAGCTGACAACCGCTGGAGACCAGATTGAAGATGAAGATCCAAATCAGAAGAGAGACTCTTGGGTTCCAAAGCCACCTCCCATTTGCTGTTGGTGACTTCATGATGCTGTTGACATGGGCAGCCAGGCAGAAATAAAGTGTGGTCCTTCCAGACCATGGACTCTTAAAAACAGCTGGAAGCTTGCCCCAGCCTCATGAGAGTGCTCGACGTACTGACTGTGACTCAGTAGTTCAGGCTGAAGGAGTCCTTATTTCTGAAAAGGCCCATTGTAAGCCTGCGAGACCCAGCACACAAGGCAGTGCTGGGGCCACCTTAGCGCAGGGCAGGTAGGCAGATGTTTTACTCTGGACTCCTGCAAACTTTAGGAGAGCCATCTAAGAGGTCAACTTTCCCTGATTATTACCAGCTCACTCTGGTTCACCTGGAATGGTCCTCATTTTGTAAAACTGAAAGTCGATCCTGTGCCCCTGCCCAGCATGCTAGGTGTAGCTCTCACCCCTCATCACAGCAGCTTTGTGCTGCAGCAGAGAGGGGGAATCACGGAAACTCACAATGGGTCAGTGCAGACAGCTGACTATAGGGTGCCCAGCCCCGGCGCTGAGGCATTCAGGCTCCTGGCTGCTCACCAGGCACCCCGAGCTGCTGCAGCTCACAGCCACCCACCATGTGTGCTAGAACCCAAGGGTCATGAATGGACGTCACTCCTGACCCTAAAAATGCCCGAGCTAGATCAACAGGCCTGAGCTAAGTTTGAGTCCTCCCTGTGGGTAGATTCAGACCCTGTAAAGGTGGAGATTTCTGACAACTTCTTGAGCAGAGTCTTCTTGACAGATGGGGGGACTGAAAGAAGGGCTTTTTCTGAGAAGACAGGGGGTGGGGGTCTAGGATCTTCCATCTTGATGGCCTCCTATTAAATTGACATCTTATACATATATATATCAGGATACAGTGTGATGTTTCTACACACACACACACACACACACACACACACACACAATGTATTATGTTTCAAATCAGGGCAACTAGCATATCCATCACCTTAATATTTATTATTTTTAGATGGGGTACTAAAATCATCTTTACTGGCTAAAGAAAATATGCTACTACCTGCCATCCATGGCTTCCCCACGGTGTGCAGAACATTAAACACCAGCTAACAGCTGGCTGCCTTTTGTGTCTCCTGAAACAACAGATCAGGTCTCACTCAGTATCCTGTTAAATTTTTCTCTAATCTTGAGGGGCTAGGTTAGCACTAGCAGGTGGGCCCTAGGTGACAGCAACCTTGAAAGGAGGCATCATGGATCTCACCCAGTGTCTGTCCTTTAGAGCTGTTTTATATGGAGTCTCATGGGACAGTTTCCAAACATGAAAAAAGAAATGGGATCACGGTTCCCACTTCCGTGATGCCGACTCCTAGGAATTAGAGGTGTGGCTCCAGGCTCTGGCTCTCAGAGCTAGAAAAACGATCAAACTCTTCATTGGAACTAAGGGAGTTTGGGGAGCAAAATTACACAATAAACAGCATCAATTGTTCCCTAGACCACAATCCACTCTGTGAGTCCTCAGTGGGATGCTCATAGGAAGAAAGACTCGGCTAAGCTCTTGAGGCCTGGTCTGGTCCTGATGGATGAGCCATAAGTCACTGGGAGGAAAGAACAGAACCTAAGTATCTGGAAAGGCTGCCAGGATGGCTGAGAGAGGCAGGACCTGAGAGTTGTGATAGGAATTAGGGTGGGGAGCCTTGGGTCACAATACAGGGTGACTGAAGGGATCATGAGAAGTGGAGCGGAGCGGCACCAGGTGGCTGGTGTGGACATGCGGAGAGGCATGAGGCACGACGGGGCTGGTGGTGATAATAGAGCTGGGGATGGGACCTAGGTGAGCCCACTGAGGGGACAAGACAGAAATGCCAGGAAATACTGGAAGAGAAAGTCCCAGAAGGAATCAAAGCCATAGAATCAAATTAACTTTGGAGCAGAAAGCGTGACCTTGGCTGAGTCAAGGACAGACAACCTCTGGAAAGACAGCACTGAAGGCAAAATTATTGTTTACCACACTTGGGAAGGTGTACTTCTGATATCTGCAACACAAATTAAAATGGTTGTGGGCTTCCTCTAAGAGTTCAGAGACTCTCCAATGGACTCCATCGCTAAAGTGAATATGGGCACCAAGGGGGCCGGCAATAAACAAAGCGCTACAAACACTGAGACTGTACTTGAGGCCTCAGCTCTGAAGCCAGGGGTTCAATCACAGGCAATTGTGTCCCAGGGACTTTGCTCCAGGAATAGCAAGGAGGAAGACTAGACCCACATTCTATACCTGACTCTAAGCCATGAGACCTCAGAGGGCGAAGTCCTAGGAGAGTTCTTCAGGGCTTTAGCAAGACTTTGGGAGATAATACAGCATTTTCAGAGAGATACCCAATTTCCTTGAGAACACTAGAAAACCAGATGAGGTATGAAGAAGGAGGAAGGGCAGGTGCTATGCTGAGTCCAGGGCGCTGGGCATCTCAGCCCTGCTGGCAGCATATCCGAGGTGTTCATGTTGCATCGCTGATCCAAATGTAACCAAGTCCAAACACATGAGAAGGGTACTATATAGGGATCTTGGGGGGGGGTTGGGCCCTGGTTCACATCTTCTCCTGTAAGCCCAGTATGGGGGTGTAGGGGATGGGGTGATGATGAAGCATGAGGAAAAGATCCAGAAGAACTAGCTAATGTCTTTTCTTGGTATGTGATCTTTCTGACAAGTCCATTGATGTGTGCATCATTTTCTGAAACTTACCATTGGTAAAATTTATTATTATTATTATTATTATTATTATTATTATTATTATATTAAAATAGAATTACATCAGTTTTCCCTCCCTTTCCTCCTTCTAGCCTCATGGTTTTCCCTCAAGCTGATATCCTTTTCCTTGATTATTATTGTTACATACATACATGTGTATGTAGCAATACATATAAATACAGCCTGATATATATATGTATATATATATATATATATGTATATATATATATATATATATATAAAATGGATGATTACTTTGCATTGAATAACAAAAACAGGGGTCCTGGGAGAGGCAAATTCTTCTCCCAGAAGTCATTAGTTGCCTTGTCTAGTGGTGGGACCCCACAAAATTTCCCCTCTTTCATATTAGGACGCCTATTGGTATTTCAATCGTTCCAGTCTTGTTTATGCAGCCACTAGAAACCTAGCCAGTTTTCCAGGGCTAAGTGAGATCTCAGACCTTTGAAAATAATCTATTATTGTCACTTTGCTAGACCAGCATATTTCCTTACTATATTCTAAATCTTATCCTTTAACCTATAGAGAAGTGTAACTATCAACTCTCATCAAGAAATTTCTCTTTACAGTAAATGGAGGTCGCTATAGAAACCCACAACTGGACACAAGGCAGAGATTGTGGGCATCCTGGTCCCCAAAGGATACATTTACATCACAGGTGCATCTATGGCTCAGTGAACATCAAGGAAGGGGATGGAAAGTTTGTAAGAGTGAAACAGCCTCTCCGTGGGTGAAATTTGAAAAGGCATTTGCAAAGGTTTCCTCTCAGCTCACCAAGGAAAGGGAAAACTGGCTGTCTGCTGGGAGAGTGGGCATGGGTGAGGGACAGCCCGGCTCTACACTCACACGGGACTGTCTTTGTCCAGACTCAGTCATGTTTCGGTCCTGCTGTCTTGAAAGGAATTCTGACCCACGAGCTGTCTCTGTCTGAGAGGCACATGGAAGTTTGCCTGGCAATGTCTTCTACACAGCTACTGAGCCGCCATCTATCTGAAGGCTCACCATCCTGGATGAGCATTTGCTGAGGGCCTGAAATAATGAGTTGTTAGCATGTAAGTCTCAAAATTTTCACCCTTTGAGACTGGAGATCGTGGATCCGAGGACCCTACATATCTGCCCCTTCCTTGGCTCTTGGTTTTGTCCAAGATAAATATGACAAACACGGTAAGAATGTGTGTCCCAAATGTTCATATCACAGATAGGCAACAAGAGAATGGCAGGTGCTGTCAAGAGGGTGACAGATTCATTGGGCACTAGGGACAACAGGAAGAAGGTGACCTCTCCCAGTTACCTGAATATTAGAAACACCTGCAGCCCTACCATCTCTGCTTGGGAGCACTTCCTCTGCCTTGCTCCAGACCGTCCTTCAGGGGTTAGTGGTTCCTTCTGCCAGTCTTCTCAACTGTCAGGGCAAACTCTGTTAGACTGCTCCTTGCTGAGACACGATGACAATGGCTGCAGGAAGGCAGGGAGCCCCAGTACTGGAATTCTGAGCTCTCCTACCAGAGAAGCATTTGTTCTTGGACTCCACTTTCTGTAGGACAAGAGCAAGAACCTAACTGCCTTGGCCCAGGTATAAGTCAAGTTGTCCGAGCGCATCATCCCAAGGAAAGAGTCTGTACCTATCTTTGCTATCAGAATGGGGACCAGTGGACAAGAACTAGGATCAGCAGGGCGGTGGTGGCGCACGCCTTTAATCCCAGCACTCGGGAGGCAGAGGCAGGCGGATCTCTGTGAGTTCGAGGCCAGCCTGGTCTACAAGAGCTAGTTCCAGGACAGGAACCAAAAAGCTACGGAGAAGCCCTGTCTCGAAAAAATCCAATAAAAAAAAAAAAAGAACTAGGATCAGCCCGGGGCATGGGAAGTCCATGTCTCTGTAGCATGGGATGGAAAGTTGAGGGAAGACGGATGAAGCCCCTGCAGAAGGACTGCAAAACCTTGTGGGGCAGCAGTCCAGGCCTTCCTGTCTGGACCGCCCAATGGGCCTTCTCGTGAGCCTCCTGTTCAAGTGGGCACAAGATACCTGATGATACAACTGAGCCATCCAGGGGCCCCAAGCTGCCTGCTGTAGAGACAAAACCAGGCTGTGTGGTCAGGGCTGCCAGCGGAAGCCCAACTGAGGTCATGGGCAGACAATATCTGTCATGTGATGCCATGGGGAGAGGAGCAGGGAGAGCTTGTCATAGTGTTTGAGGCCCGAGTCCCTGCCAGTGGTGGATACCTCAGAAAATTCCACTGGGCTACGGGGGCGGGTGATGACAAGAAGCAGGTGTGACTCTCTAGTCACTACGGGCCCCTAGGGTGAGACTCCTGACCCTGTGTCGCACAATGGACCCAGTGAGGCCAGAAAAGATCATTCAGATGAGGCCTAGAGACCACAAAACCTCCAGGGCCTCTGTACCGAGTTGCTGGTCTTATTCTAGCCAAGGCCTTTCTTAGGCAACCTTAGTTGAAAGCACAGCACGTGAAACTTGCCTTGGAGATAGTCATCAGCTGCCTGTGGAAGAGGTTTCCCTGGGTTGAGCTGACGCAAGCGTCAGGGGTGGAATCAGTATCTTCCAGGGGGTTAGACACCACCAAGGCCCACGGAAGTGGGTTTCTGTGATTTTACCAAAGCTATTCCTGTAGACTGAGTAAGAGCTCAAAGGAGACTCCCAGGGAGGAATGGGTTCAGTTTCTTGCTAAAATGACATCATAGAGGTAACAGGTTCCTAGTTACCTGCAATGGGGGTAGCTGGGTAGGCCCCTGATAATCACACTGGCTTTATAGGAATGGGGTTTTTCATTGGCCCTGGTTCCTTGGGAAGCAGCAGGAATCAGGCTTCACATAAAGGGTCTCCCTTGGGTGCTGTCTGAGCAGCATCTGCCTCCTTTGAGAATGCCTTTTACTCACTTGAAGCTTACTCTCATGGGCGCAGTACCCACCTCAGGGGCATTTTATTCTCTGACCATCAGAGGCGTGGGTCTTCCTAACAAACTTACTCCCTGACACTTGGCTGTCAAAACCCCTCAAGGTCACCCCAGAAACCAAACTCAAGTGACTCAACCCTACTGTCCCTCTCACCTCTGACCCATCTCTCTCAGGGTCTGCCCTGTCTCACAGAAGGCACAGAGCCCATGTTCCCTCTCTTCACACCAAACCTGGGATCCCAACACACTGTACCTTCCCCACCAGACAGATGGGAACCTCACAGGATGTCCTAACATCCCTGTCTACAGGGTGGTGTGAACTCTGTTGAGGGGACCTTCCTGTGTAAGTTCCATCAGGCATGTTGTGTTCACCTGCCACCCAGGTGAACAGGCATGTCTTGTACACTGCCAGCCAGTTTGTCACTGTCTGGAAAGGCCCTTCTCTGACTCTCTGACTCTGCTGGCTGTCCCCATGCTTCTCCTCTTCAAAATACCAATTGGAGGGCGGTAGAGATGGCTCAGGTGCTAAGATCACTTGTTGCTCCTGCAGAGGACCTGGTTTCAAGTCTCTGCACCCACATGGTGGCTCACAGCTGTCTGTAATTCCAGCTCCAGGGTCACTAACATCCTCTTCTGACTTCTGCAGGTACTGGGAAGGCACATGGCACACATACACGCATGCAGGCGAACACCACACATACAAAGCGAACTTAGAAAGTGAGAATGAACTTTCAAAAGGACAGATTTGAAAAGTCTTCTGCTGTCTTTCCTACCCTTGCTCATTCCTCAGCCCAAGGCCACCGGCTTCTACCCAACACCACACTACAGCTGCTTCCAGAAGCACCAAGACTTTCTCATCAGAATTCCAGCAAGACACATTCTCCTCATCCTCTCGGCCCCTTCAGCCATGCCACATCATCGCCTACGCCTGTCCCTTTCTGTGCTGTAGAGGGGACGTGGCCTCTGGGGTCAATCTGACCTATTCACATTCAGTCCTTATGATGTCACCTCTTAGCATCTTGAGCCCAGTCTCTCTAAACCTCAGTTTCCTCATCTGCAAAATGGAGATAATAATAGCATGGCTTGATAGGCCCATCGTGAAGATTAAAGAAATGAACCACAAGGGCTTGGCTCCTGGCACGTCCTAAAGGCCGCTCAGTAGATTCAGCTATGACAGCCCTGAGCGCCACCTAGATCTCACCGTCTCTGTCAGAACCAAGTCCAACCTCTCCCCCAATCCCTTCTCTGGCTGCTTCCCAATGATTCACCTATCTCAAACTAGGCAAAGCTTCCAGACACTTGGCTGCATTGTTCCCTTGCTGGCCACCAACAGGTTTCAATGCTACTAGCGCGAAGCACCTTTCAATAAACTTTATGATGCCTTTTATTGATTAAAAGTATTGTCATTAGTATATGAGATAACTTCTTGTCACCTTGCCCAAGTGGCTTTAAACGCCTGTGCTCAGACGATCATCCCGCCTTTGCCTCTGAGCAGCTGGGAAGACAGATAATGCCGTCGTTTGCTGTTTAGTCTCATGTTTCCAGCAAGAACAAACCCTACCAGAGGCAATGTTCTCTCCTTCCCCCCCCTTTTTTTTTCAAAAATAAAAAAGATTTCTTTTGTGTGTGTGGTAGATGTGTACATGTATATATGTAGGCATGTATGTACATGCATGGTGTATATGCGCACATGTGTGGTATATGCGTATGTGTGTATACATGCCTGTGTGTGCATCTGTGTGTATGCGTATGTGTGCCTGTGCAACTGTGTACATGTGTGCAGAGGGTACCCATGCCAGTGCACACACGTGGGGCTAGAGGAGGACCCCTGGTGCCCTGCTCTGTTACCCTCCACCCTAAGAGAGTGTCTCCCACTATACCTGGAGCTAGGCTGGCGGCCAGCAAGCCCTGTAACCCTCCTGTCTCTGACAAAAGGGAAGGTCTCATTATAGCATTTTCATAAATTTAGGTCATAAACCCTGTTTACGCCCTACTTCCTCCTGTTGTCTCTACGCTTCTAATAGCGCTGCTGGCAGTTTTTCATTGCTACAACACAAAACCAGGAGTTTTAAGGAGGCAAAGAACTTATGTAAGAATGTTTTGTCACCATGGCTTTAAAACTCATTGTTTTGGAGCCAGGCAGTGGTGGCGCACGCCTTTAATCCCAGCACCCAGGAGGCAGAGGCAAGCAGATCTCTGTGAGTTCAAGGCCAGCCTGGTCTACAGAGTGAGTTCCAGGACAGCCAGGGCTACACGAAGAAACTCTGTCTTGAAAAACCAAAACCAAACCAAACCAAACAACCAAACAAAAACACAACAAAAAAATTATAATTTTGAATTCTCTCGAAACATCTCACTTCCATGAAAATAGAGATTTTCCTCAGTGAAGAACCACACTATATATGCTCTGGTCCCCAAAATGCTCATGCCAAAAGTAACAGCAAGCAACAGTGAAGAGCTCAGGAAACAAACCCCAGTCCCTGGGGCACTGGAGACTTTGCCCAAGTTAAAGCCACTGACAGATTTCAATCAGAGCTCCTCAAATATCATTGAGGGTCTTATCAAAATCAAAATCTCTGTTTCTGAAAGCTGAGAGTACAATGCTGACATTGCAGGTCTGACGTCACTGAGAGAGGAACAGGGCGGGTAGGCCACCTTTCTCTCAAGGCCGGGGTCTGTTTTATCTATGGTGCCTGCACTTGGCAACTGCTTAACACCAGTTATTTGGTTGGGTGATGCCTCCTGGACATCTAGACTGGTCCTAAGTCTCCTGCGTGTTGCCTAGTGAGATTCCCTTGGTTACAGAGCATCCTCTGATCTAGATCTAGGAGTCAAGTCTCCTGGCACAAGGTCTGCTCGGTTGGGCTGGGAGTACGTGGTCTGTGGACACTCTTCCCTTCAATCCAGGTCTTTGCCTCCCTCCCTTTTGGTTTTTCACCATATTTGGTCCTGCTCTGAAGACAGAGGCACTCAATTTCCCCTGCCTCAGCACAACGTGCTAGTCTTCATCTCTTGCTGATCGCATCGTACCACATCCCAACCCAGAGCCTGGGTCCTCCACCTGCTTCCCTGCAGCCCAGCCCAGTCATCTTGAAGAAGCATTTCTCCCCAGCCCCATCACACACATCTTTGAGCAAAGCTCCCAGCTCCCCATGTGGCATGGCCTGCTGAAATGCCCCATGGGCAAGGGAATCACCTTATCCTTAGGGGACTGTCCCCTGGCTCTCCACCCTCCTGACTTTCCCATTTTCTCTCTTGATGTAGCTTCTCGGGTCCTTCGTGGACTCCCCCATAACTGTCCCTGTTCCCTTCCCACCTTTGCAGGCCAGCACCCCGCATGCATGCTCAGGGCAGATGGGGATACAAATCCCTCAGTATGGTTTTTCTTCAGGGAGTGTTCTCCTCTTTCCACTTGCCCTCCCCAGACTTGCCAATGCCACCTGCTGAACCTTCCAGTACAGTGCTTCCTCCAAGTCCCAGGGACACCCTTCTCTAAGGCCACCTTTGTCCTTAAGTCTCCAAACCTAATTATCTGTGCCATCTGAGGGATATCCCAGCACTTGCAGCCACATCTCCATCAAGGACTTTGTCCTCTAGATGTGGGCCTTGGCACAGTGTCCTATTGCCTCGTACTGACATTAGATCAACGAAAGAGTGGGCTAGCTCCGTCTACCACCTGCCAGGAATAAGGGTCAAGGAGGAAGCTGCCTAAAGACATACCTAGCTTTAGCTACCACCTGTCAGGGGACTATCCCACACACGGATGCTTGACTGCGTGTCAGAATGCCCACCCAGCTCAAGTCTGCTGCAGTGACTTTGGTGGCCACCTCCACCAGGTAGGGGGTGCAGTAAGGACCAGGTTTGTACAAGGGATGGTAGGATAAAGTCCTGCTGCACAGGAGGCAGAAGCTGGCTCAGAGCCAAGCTACTCATTCCCACCTCACTTTTCCACTCTGTCCATCTCTGTGACAAAGGAAGAAGATGGCCTTTGAATAAGCAAGCAGTCTTGCTTCCCATGTCGATGATCTCGAGTACTAGAAAGTGATGAATAAGCCTGTGGTTTGCTATGGAGGTTCTGTGTCAGATAAAGCTCCTTCCGATGCCTGTCCCCTCCCCCCTCTGCCCCTACGAGTTGTAAGCACATATAAGGTGGAGGCCACTGTGGCTTCTTCAGAACCCCTCGAAGGACCAGAACGGGACACAATGGCTCTTGTGAGCTCCAACACCAGTCTCTTCTCCTTGCTGCTTCTGTTCCTGATGCTGCTCCACCAGGGACTCCAGACTCCAGTGCCGCCTTCAGTTTCAGCCTCAGGCAAAGCCAGCAAGTTGAATTGCAACATTATTGCCAAGGAGATTATGAGTTCCATCGAAGTGAGTATCTGGGTGAGGTTGGCTTGGTGCAGGCTGGTTCTAAAAGGTGCCCCAGGCTGGCTCCAATAGGTGTCACCTCAGGCTGGCTCTAACAGGTGCCTCAGGCTGGCTCCAATAGGTGTCAGCTCAGGCTGGCTCCAACAGGTGCCTCAGGCTGGCTCCAATAGGTGTCACCTTAGGCTGGCTCCAGCAGGTGCCTCAGGCCAACAAGCTTCATGGTTCTTTCTGTGTCCCCACAGGTATCTGATCTCGCTGAACACGATGTCATAATGTCACTGCAGGTAAGAGCTTGGCCCTGCTTTGGGGCATACTTGGGTCCTATCTATCTCCTGCCTGGGGGACTTCAGCCATGTCCCTCCACCTTGCTCTGCTTCAGTTTTGTATCTGTCTCAGTGGGGTTGTTAAGAGAAACATCAAATGGCCTTACACTTAGGGTCAGTACACACAGCCTTGGCTGGAGTAACAAAAGTTACATTTTAGATATACAATGAAAAGACAGCTGTGGGTGAACCACAGGCCTCTGGCTCCATTTTCGGTGGGGAATCGATGAACTGGCCAATGGGCTGTGCCCTGTGACTTTGTCCTTTGCTGGTCTTCCTCCTTAAAAACCGAGTTCCACCAGCCCCAGACATTACTTTTCTAGTTTCAGCCAGATGCAATGGTCGTGTCTCTTTTCGTTGGCTTGGACCTAACATGAAGTCCTTTCCAAGTCTGCTAGATGTCTACATGTCCCCATCCTTGGGGGCGTGATAGGGTCCATAGGATTGCCTTTTAAGTCTCTAGAAATTCTTATTTAGGTTGAAGCACTAACCTTGGTATCTGGCATATTGGGCATAAGTATTTCCCTTGGTCAACTCTCTGCTTTTCCAGGTCTTTTCTGGGTGGTGTGTTTTCCTCAAGTACAGAAAGATCTGCCCAGCCCTTCACACAGCCCATAGACAGCCAGGGGTTAGGACTTGGTACTTGGGAGAGGCAGGCCCTTGTCTAGGATATGTACTTGCTTTTAAGCCCAGGGTAAAGAAGGGACCAGGAATAAGGCTGTACAAAAAAACCTCTATCAGCAGGCTCAGCTCCCCAGCTGTCACCCCCTCAGTTCTCACCTCCCAGCTCTCACCCCTCAGCTCTCACCCTCAGCTCTCACCCTCAGCTCTCACCCTTAGCTCTCACCCTCAGCTCTCACCCTCAGCTCTCACCTCCCCAGTTCTCACCTCCCCAGCTCTCACCTCCCCAGTTCTCACCCCTCAGCTCTCACCCCTCAGCTCTCACCCCTCAGCTGTTACCTCTCCCCAGTTCTCACCTCCCCAGCTCTCCTCCCCTCAGCTCTCATCCCCTCAGCTCTCACCTCCCCAGTTCTCACCTCCCCAG
>NC_022014.1:44453075-44474762 GCF_000317375.1 Microtus ochrogaster
TCTCACCCCTCAGCTGTTACCTCCCCCCAGTTCTCACCTCCCCAGTTCTCACCCCATCAGCTCTCACCCCTCAGCTCTCACCCCTCAGCTGTTACTTTCCCCCAGTTCTTACCTCCCAAGCTCTCACCTCCCCAGCTTCTACAAAGATGATTCTTTGTCTTCTCAGAATAAGACCTTGTGGAGAGCAAACCTGTGTGAATTCCTGAGAATGGGAAATGTATCGAAAATAGACAAAATCGAGACCAAACTTAAGGTATGTGAAACTGCTGAGTGTTTAGGGGATCCCTGCCTCCCTCCCCTCTTCTCAGCATTTAGTGGGGAGGGAAGCAGGGCCTGCTCCTTTTTCGAGGGATCTGACTGTGTCTTGATTCTCTCCACAGATACTTGGGCGTTGCCTACCCAAGGTTGAGAGCACCTCTGAGGTAAGCTGTCCTTCCCTCAACATACCCTGCAGATAGTGCCTTTACCCACATCCAGGCTTTGCTTGCTACAGTCCTCAGCAGGCAGCCTGCTCACCTCTAACACCCGCCATCTTCTCCGGTTCTTCGCAGATGACGAGCATCTTCCTTACAAATGATGAGAAGGACTTTAATAAGAAACTGAGGTACTTTGTGAGCCAACTGGAAGATCTGCTGCCAACACAGATTCCTACAACACCTGATCCGACCTCTGACCCGGTCACGTCTTGCTCTGTGACCATGGAATAAAAAACCAGCAGAAGTGTTTGAGTCTGAATGTCCCTCAGGGCCCACACCCAGGAGGAGGATCTCACTTTCCCGTTTGGCATCACATATATATCAATTTATCTATTTTCTAAATTATGTTCCCATTTTACCCCATCGAGGCTATTTATTTATGTATTTATGTATTTATGTATGTATTTATTTATTTATTACCTTCTGCAATGTGAAGTATACCTGTTACAGCTGAAGAGTGGTTTCTCCATGTTTTGAAAGAGAAAAAAAATAATTCCAAAGGAGACTGGGGAGATTTCATTTGTTCCTTGTGTTTTAAACGGGTTTTTAAACACTTGTGGAAATAAAGAGCTTTGAACAAATGGGCTTTGTTTTGTCCAATGTCTTAGTGTGGCGTCATCTCTGTACCAGTCTTAGATGGGCCTTGTGGGCCATGCTCTTTGGGTGTAGGGTAGAGGCTGCCCATCTGAGCTCCCTCTCCCATCCCCTGCACAGAGGACCGACCTCAACTCCAACATCACAAGCAGCCACACAGCATGCAACATGTGCCAGATCTTAGTCTGGGCACTTCCCCTGTACTCTTTAGTAATTCCTCATTCTAAACTAGAGTGTGTGATCTCTGTCTTATGGGAATACTGAAGTCCTGTGTGGCAAAGCAAGGGCGCGCTGCTGAAGACTGAAATCCCATGGAATGCCTCCCCTAGTGGTCACGCTTAAAACTGTAGCAGTACCCGCAACTTCTCCCGCAGTGGAACTCTAGGTCCACACATGGCAGAACCCTCTGAGGATGCAGGCTACTCAGACCCAGAAATCCTACTCCTTCCAGAAGTTTCCATGCCTTCCTGGGCTTCCGGCTTCTCTTGACTGATGTAGTCTCCCTACACCGTGCCTGCCTCCAAACTGGCCCTGGAACACACGGCCTGTTGAGCCAGACTGAGCTTTCAAAATAAGTTTTTGACCACTAATCCCAAATCTTTGGGGTCTTCATGGATTTGTCCACAGTCTGTATCCTAAGGCTGTCAGAAGGGACCCACCTTCGCCTCTTGGGTTTCCCCATGTATATCAACTTCATGGGAGTTCCAGACACCCCACGGCCCACCTCAAACACTTGTAGGACCACCACTGCTACTCCGGATTGTCCCAGCTGACTCGTGAAGGACTCTTCTCTGAGAGCCAAGGGCACACAGGGACCCAACAGAGGGGCAGCCTGGATGGTGGAGACCCGGACGGCACTAAAGTGGGGTTCAGTCACCTGCTGGGAGGTAGTAGTCTCCCCAGTTCCTCAAGAGTCCCAGAAAGGCAGTTTTAGGCACTGACATCAGACCCTGGGGGCTTATTCCTTTTCTTTTTCTTTTCTATCTTTATCTCTTTAAGTTCCAAGTGAGAAACATCCCAGTTGATTAAGATGTGGGCAATTTACCTGCTACTAGCTCAGAAATGTATTCTTTTACATCCTTCCTTCCAATACACTTTTAAATTTCCAAAGAAATAAATCTCTCCTTGCGCCGCCCCCTCCCCAGACAGACTCACCCCAGAAGGCCTTGGGGTGCTCACAAGGCAGAGAAATGAGACATTGCTGCAGTTATTTAAATGACCACTAGAGGGAGATATGTCCCTAGTCTTAGGGTACGCCTAGGCGTTGTGGGAAAGATGTCCAGCTAATTTGAAATTAGACCAGATTACTCAGTTCTCCTAAGTATCCATTTCTACCCACTTGCCTTCACTCACAGATTTTTTTTGGTCTAGTCCTATTTTCATCCTATCTGAGACAACCTCTGTGCCCCACTCCTTGTCCCTAACAAGACATAGCTTGTCATCAATCCCATCTTCCTCTGCGATCTGCTACCCACTGCCCTGTCCAGCCATGCTTCTCCCATAACTAGTCCACAGAGATTCAAAGTCAGTGATGAACTTGAGACCAGCTCACACTGGCTCCTGGAGCCAATTGTTAAATGTTTAAAAAGAAATCGCAGAACTTCCTGGGTAAGGCAGTGGATTAGCAGCAGCATGTGTGTGCATAGATGAAAATTAAATAAACCCACAATAGAGCCATTCATATAGGAAAGGGAGCTAAAGAAAACAGAAATAAGCCAGGATAGAAGTTTCTCCACAAGAGGAGCCAAGTCTCTGGTATCAGGCACAACTCTGTTCCTGCTGGCCAGTTACACATTGCCTCAGGAGCTAGAGAGAGGAGGGGTCCAGGCTCTGGAAACACACTCGGAGGCTGGATAGGGCCTGCACAGATTGCAGCTGGAGCAACTCAGAGACCAGAGGCTAGGATCAGGAGATACCCACCAGAGAAGACAACTGGTCTCCCCCGCCCCTGCCTGGTGAGCTGCGCTGGACCACAAGAGTGCTGTGGGATCTGGCGGGGGCTTTGATGGCACACAAAGGTAAGCACAACTGTTCAGGCCTCACAGGCTCCAGAGCCTGCCACCCAAGGCCCAGTCCTTAGAACACCAGAGGCAAGGCTGTAGCTCGCAGTAGCAGGCTTCAGAGCAGGGAATGCTGGCAGAGAGTGAACTTTAGCAATGAGAGCTCTCTCATTTCGAAGGACACATTGACTTAACTTGCGGGAATTACTGAGACTAGCAGCCCCTCTTTCACTTGTGGGGACTGATGCACCTACAGTTTTTTGGGGTTTTTTTTGCAGTCGTTTTTTTACTCCATGACTCGAGCCTGAGGCCTTCCTTCTCTACCTCACTGCCTCATACCGCTTTCTCCGTTTCTTCCCCATTTCACCAGTTATGTATTGATACCCTTAGCTCTAAAAGAAATGATAAGACACACTTTCCCCAGCCAGTGCCTAGCAATGTTGCGTATGAACTTCATCAAGGACACCTCCAAAGTGCAGACAAATCTTCTGCAAGTCAACAGCAGGACAGCTGTTAACTCATGTACATTACCAGCCTTGGCTCCCGTCTTAATAACAGCATGGGTAGCCGGCTCACCAGGGAGACTCGCATAAAACAAAACAAGCAAACACGAGGAGTAAAGGAGAATAAAATCCGGAGGACATATCTATCCTAACAGATGCACGAAACACAACAAAGAATCACAAAAACTAAAACTCGCTACAGAGCCGTCACTAGCTCCCAACTCCTGTCTTTAGATAATGAAATAACTAAAATTCCAGAAGATCACCAAGTCTAACACTCACTCACTCACACACTCACACACACACACAGACACACACACACACACACACACACACACACACACACACACTGCCTTAAGCAGTTAAGAAATCAATTCAGTACCGAAACAAACAAAAACGGTCAAAGAGAAACTGATCAGTAACTTAGAGGAGAAATACAAAACCATGAAGAAAAAAATACCCAACAAGGAAATTGAAACACTGAAAAAAGAACCAAACAGAAAGTTTTAGGAGTGAAAGAACCAGTAAATCAGATTTAGAAAGACAGTGGACGGCATGGTGAGATTGCTCAGGGGGCAGAGGCGCTCATGTCCGGGACTAACAACCCAAGTTTGATCCCCAAAGCCCAACCACAGGTGACAGGAGAGAACCAACCCCAAGATTGTTCTCTGACCTCCACACTTTCCACACTTGCATTGTGGGACACATGCGCCTGCATTCACACACACACACACACACACACACACACACACACACACACACACACACACTTGAAAATCGGTACAGTCATTGACAGATGAGCAAACTAAAGAATGAATTTCAGGGCAGGGGAACAAGGTCATAATAATACGTTCAGACATACAGAAAGACAAAGGGGAAGACATAGCCAACTACGGACTCCAGGGTATAAGAGATCAAAGGCTGAAGTAGCAATAAAAAACCTCCCAATAAAGAAAGTCCTGGAACTTCAAGCGTTCATTGTCAAATTTTACCAGACCCTTCAGGAGGCACTAACCCCAGTGTCCTACGAACTGTCCATAAAACAGAAAGGGAACGGCTAACAGAGAATAACAGCAACTGCAAAATTCAGTACAAGCTCAGTATTACCCTGACACCAAAGCCAGATAAGGACACAACAAACGGTAAAACTATTTCCCCAGTGAACACACACACGCGCACACACACACACACACACACACACACACACACACACACACATACACATTACCAATAAAATATTTGCGAACTGAGTTCAAGAACATATTAAGAAGATCATACATCATGACCAGATTGGTTTTCATATCACAGATGCAAGTTTGGGTCAACATACATAAACCAATAAGTATACGCCACAAACAGACTTAAGGACAGAGTCATATTGTCATCTCTATAGGTACAGAAGGGAAGAATTTTAGAAGGAGCATTTCTTCAAAATCTTGAACAGGATAAAGGGCGTTCACTTTCTCCACTTTTATTCAGTGTAGGGTTTCAAGTCCTAGCCAGAGCAATAGACAAGGAAAAGAAATAACAGATACAGAGACTAGAGAAGTCAAATCATCCTTATCCGCAGATGGCATGAATATGCTTAGAGTTTTCAACAGAAAAGCCTTAGACTTGACAGGTCTCCGCAGCAAAGTTTCAGAACACGAAATCTACACACAAAGATCAGCAGCTTTTCTGCGTGCTAATAATACATTTTCGGAGAAAGAAACTAGAGAAACACACCAATCTCAATAGCTCCAAGGTTTCAAATACCTAGACAGGAGACTATTAAACCTAGTCAATGAGATGACAGAATCCCACAGTGAAAACCTGGAGGACACTGAAACTAGAAATTATTAACACAATAAATATTGTGAAAATGGTTACATTGCCAAAAGTAGTCGATGGTTTCAATATGATTTCCATCAAAATTCCAGTGACATTCTTCTCAGAACCAGAAAAAAAAATCCAATTTTCTTATACACTTAGCTTAGAGAACACTAGGCAGAAAGAATAATGATAGAATTATTCATAATATCAAACCTCAAATTATCCTACAAAGCCATCTTGACAAACACAGTAGGAAACAGATACGTACACCAATGGAACAGAATAGAAGCAACAACAATTAACCCACACGGCTATTGTGACTCATTTTTTAACAAAGGCATTAAAACACACTCTGTAAAAAAATAAGGTGGCCTCTTCAAATTGGTGCTCAGAAACTGGCCGTCACATGAAGAATAATATAAGTAGACCTTTGTCTCCCATGCTGCACCAAATCCAATTAAAAAGTAATCTAAGACCTGAATCTAAAGCGCTAAAACTGCTGGAGGGAAAACAGTCCAAACATAGGCATGAGCAAGAACCACGAAGAGGATTCGAGCAGCAAAGGAAATCACCCTCAGAGTTGACAAATAGCGTCAATGAAATTAAGTTTATACACAGCCAAGGAAACTATCAACAAAGCAAGGAGACAGACTATAGAATAACAGTAAACTTTAACTAGCTATACATCTAATATTGCCCGGCGATGGTGGCGCATGCCTTTAATCCCAGCACTCGGGAGACAGAGGCAGGTGGATCTCTATGAGTTCGAGACCAGCCTGGTCTACAGAGCTAGTTCCAGGACAGGCTCCAAAGCCACAGAGAAACCCTGTCTCGAAAAAGCAAAAAAAAAAAATCTAATATTAATTTTTATCATATACAGATACTGAAAAATTAAACAACAAATCTCTACATCTTCCAAGAAATAAATGGGATTATTTATTAGAATTATTTATTAGTTAGAAGACAGACAGTTCTCGAGAGAAGAGACAAGTGGTCAATAAATATTTGGAAAACTCTTCAACATTCTTAGCCACCAAAACTTTTTTGAGATTCCATCTCACTCCAGTCATAATAAAACACACACACACACACACACACACACACACACACACACACACACACACACACACTGATGGTCAGTGTGTGGAGAAAGAGAAACCCTTACTTACTGGGAGTACAAACTGGCACAGTCACTGTGGAAATAACTATGGAAGCTTCTCAAAAAGAAAAAGTAGAACTCCCTCATGACCACTTCTGTATCTAAAAGCTTCTACGTCCTATCATGAAGACACTTGCGCATCCGTATTATCCACATTAGTCAGGGAATGGAGCCAGCCTAGAGGCCTATCAGCAGAGAAGTAGCCAAAGGAAACATGGCTTATATAGCAGAGCTCTATGAAGCCATAAAGAATCATGAAATCATGGGATTTCCAGGGGGGGGTGAAGTATAAAACTGGAAATGACTGTATTACAAGAAGTAATCCAGACTCAGAAAAGACAAAAATCACTTATTTTCTCTCTTCTGAGGGTCCTGTATTTTAGCGTTTATATATGTGTATATATGTATATATATGTGTATATATGTATATATGTGTATTTTAGCCTTTATATATGTGTCTCTATGTAGGTGTGGTTATAGGTCATGAAACTAGAGAGGGGACGGTGGGTAACAGGATAGCTTTCACAGCAGAATTGGGGCTACCCAAAGGAGGAAAAGGACCAACAGGAGGGGAATGGGGAAGGTCGAGGGTGGGAAGGGGTTTCAAAGAAAGTATGTCGGAAATTGCAGAATGAAATCTATTACCTTGCATGCCATTTTTTTTAAACTCTAAAAAAGAAGTAATAATCACTGGACAAAGACCGGCTATCTATAGTATGATAGTCATCAGTCTCAATGGTAGAATTTACAACCGTGCACATTGGGAAACATGACCCCTATTTGCTTACTTCTCTGATGTGATAAAACACTACCCAAGAGCAACTTGTGGAGGAAAGGGTTTCTTTTGGCTTAACAATTAGTCTGTCACCAAGTGAACTGAAGCAAGAACTCAAGGCAGGAACCTGGAGGCAGGAAATGAAGCAGAGACCAAGAAGGAATGTTGCTTACTGGTTTGCTCAGTTTGCCTTCTTATAGGACCAGTGGCCATCTGCCTACCCACAGTGGGCTGGGCCCTCCCACATCAATCATTAATCAAGAAAACTCCCCCTCAGACACACAGCCAGTCTGATGAAGGCATTTCTTCAACTGAGGTTAGCACACCTCCCCAGTAGACTTCCGCCAGCTGCCAGAGCCCCCCTCACTGAAAGGGGGGACAGTCTGTTGTTTTGCACTTGCCTAGCTGTCTCCCTTCTACTTCTTGATGCTCCTGTCCCATGGCTGTGAATTTTCTCCAACTGATGGGTACTATGCCTTGTGATCCATGGTGCACATTGGCTAAGTACCCATGTGGGAAGCTCTGTACTGGTCTTGCAGACATGTCAGTGAACTAAATAGATGGAGGGGCCTCTGGGGGATTGCTTTAGATGGCACGGTTTGTGAAAGTCTCTCTGAGGGAGCTAACATATAAGTGGGAGACCTAAATGACAAGAATGTGCCGGCTGTGTGACTGTCAGAGAGAGCAACACCCAGGAACCACAATGTACTAAGGGCATTCATGGGACAGAAGAACCTGGGATGTCTGCCATCCTACCTAATCTCTCTGCTTCTCTCCTAGTTCTGGGTTGGGCCCTGGGGTGGTCCAGGTCTGTATTGCAGAAGAAACTTACAACAAGTAGAAGTTAGTGGCTGGCGCGGATGGACACAGACCTGGTACAGGAGGGTGTGCAGGAGGGGAGGGGGAAGGTTGGAAACACAGACACACTGTAGACATGGAGTGGCAGATGGAGATGATCTTCCTGAAGTGGGAGTGGTCCTTCGCAGACCTCCTGTGGATACATTAATGTGCCTCTGGAATTGTCCAGTCTGCAGTCTGCAGCCAGGAACGATCACTGACTTGTCTTACATCTGCCTTTTACGGCAGACCTCAGACCCTGTCCCAAGTCAGCATAGCCTCGCCCAACATAGCCCTGAGTTGGGGACCAGAATCAAGTTGTGGTTGGTTCTTGGTAGGATTTGCGGAGTCTCTGTATTCTTTGGATTTAGACTGAATGTGTACCCCTAAATACATGTGTAATACTATTTGCTAGTGGGGTTTTGAGGAAGATATTAAGTGTGTGGGAGCTCATAAATGGGATTAATGTCCTTAAATACAGGATTTCTGGGCAAGAGAGATGGACTGGTAGTTAAAAGTATGGATTGCTTCTGTGGAGTTCATGTTCCTAACACCTACGTTGGGTGGCTCACAACTGCTTCCGAGGGTACTTGTACTAATTTGCATATAAGCCCTACCCCCACATACTAAAAACAAATCTTGAAAAAGGACCCCTGGAGTCAAGTCCTTGTTCATGTGAGGACAACATGACAGCCATCCGTGGACCCCTGGAGGCAGGCTAAGGAGCACTGAGCTGCTACTTCCTTCTCTGTTGGTTTCTCAGTGTCCAGAACTATTTTTTTTAAAAAAAATCTCTGCTGTGCCTAATCCTTTGTTATGATGGCCCAGAAGGACAGGCCCTGTGTCATGCCCAGCCACCGGCAGGAAAGGGAAGCTGGACTGGCTGGCATCTCCCCAGCAGTTGTCACAGTGCCCACAGACTGGCCTTTGCACTGGGTCAGTAAGTCCGAAGGGCAGCAGAGGGCAGCAGCAGTCCATGGCAAATCCTAGAGTGGGCGGCCTTTCTGCATCTGGGGAGCCTCTTTGGAGAGTAGGTCACACCTGTCAATCATGAGTTTCACTTTCAGCTTTTCATTGGGAGGACAAGACAGGAAGCATGTCTTTTCTTCACCGAAAAAGATATGGGAACCCAGAAAAATGAATCAAAGACATTTCCAGGAAGATAAATATCTAAGAAGGTAGAAATAGAGCACCTGGTTAAACTCAGCCCACAAGTCGAACCCTCTTGGACCAGAAACAGTTCTTTGTGACTTTGAATTGCCACTTGAATCAGTTGCTGAGGCTTCCCCATACAAAGGCAGAGTTAATGAGATACAGGCTAGAACCTCTGGAGGCCTCCTGGCTTTGCCCAGTCAGCGGGTACAATACAGGGACGGGGGCCAGTACAGAATGAAAGGGATGGATGGAAGGATGGATGGATGGATGGATGGATGGATGGATGGATGGACGGATGGACGGATGCTGATCTCAGGTGCTTCCCACTGGAAGCGATGTTCAGGAGCTCACCCAAGCAGCAGGACTCCACCAGGCATGAGAGGATGGGCAAGATACTGGGAGGAGTCAAAAAGATGGTGCTGAGTTGTAGTAATAGGTGCGGAGGAGCTGCGTCCCCATTACCCCTGCCGCACCCCGGCCGCCTGCCCGGCTAGCTCAGTCGGTAGAGCATGAGACTCTTAATCTCAGGGTCCTGGGTTCGAGCCCCACGTTGGGCGCCATCTGTAGTAATAGGTGCGGAGGAGCTGCGTCCCCATTACCCCTGCCGCACCCCGGCCCCGGCTAGCTCAGTCGGTAGAGCATGAGACTCTTAATCTCAGGGTCGTGGGTTCGAGCCCCACGTTGGGCGCCATCAGTGGTGGAGGAATGTCATTGGTTGATTTAATAAAGAAGCTGCTTGACCTGATAGGTTAGAACGTAGGTGGGAGGAGCAGAATGCTGGGCGGAAGAGGAAGTGAGCTCAGAGACTCGATAGCTCTCCTCTCGGGGCAGACGCCTCAGAGAGACAAGATGCTCCACTCTTGCGGGCAGAGGTGAGAGCTCTGCTCTCTGAGGCACACGCGATGAAGCTCCGACCCAGGATGGACGTAGGCTAGAATCTTCCTGGTAAGCGCACCTTGGGGTGCTACACACAGATGATTAGAAATGGGCTAGTCCAGGTGCGAGAGTTAGCCTAGAAGAGAATGGGCCAAGCAGTGATTAAAAGAATACAGTGTCCATGTAATTATTTCGGGGCATAAGCTAGCCAAGCGGCTGGGGTGCTGGGGATGCAGCCCCGCCACTCCTATTACAACACTGAGTAGCAAGGGCATAGACATGAACTAGGCACAGGGGAGTCTAAGTAGTTGATCCATTCAGTGTAATTGACTTCCAGGTGGCCAAGGTAGAGGCAGGACCCCTTCTGGCCTCAACTGGTCCCTTCACCTCACTTATGCTCCCCCGTTCCCAGGATAGCCTAGCCATCATGATAACCACAGAGATGAGAAACCACTGGATGACCAAAGTCTGGGGTTTGGTGGGTGTAGAGGTGCGGATGGTTAGGATGAGACCTTGAAGATACTGAGTCTCACACCAACAGGAAAGAGCCAGGGCATAGGGAGGGGGCTGCAGGTAGAAGCAGAGACCAGTCCTGCAGGAGGGAGGGCTGTGTTTCTTGGATAACAAAGACACAGGGAGGAGAGGGAGATCTAGGCTGAGGGGAGGGCACTCTCATGGAGTGAGTAAGGCTACCTTTCCCCTTTGAAAACTTGAAGCAGGACATGGGGGTTTATTGGGCAAAGATACTGTCTTCCTGGAGTGAAAAGGGTGTAGAAAATCCCCACAAGGACTGAAGAAGTCTAGGGTTACCCCTACTATGAGGGCAGACAGACTGAGGCACAGTGAAATTCAGACAATGGGACTCGCCGGCTTCTAAAGCCCAAAGCCACAGTGTGTCTGCTGGTGCCGCTGTCATACAAGAACCCTTCATCTGACTCAGGGCCCTCCTGGGGCCACCCCCTGTCTAGACAAGGGCCACAGGTATCTTGTGATGTACCACCTTCTCCAAGTTGCAGCCTGAGTGTGCACCTGTCACTCAGCATCTTCTGTATTCACAAAACCACCCCCATATACCCTTTAGTATGATTTCTGTCCCCCTTTTCTACTTCCCTGCCTCCCCTTACCCCAGAGGTTAGCATCCTCTGTGATGTCCTGTGCCCTCAATTTCCCCTTCATGCCCCTGAGAGGCATTGTTCCTTAGCTCAGCGCGATCCCCCTGTCACTGGTAGCCAGGCTTCCTCTATCTCTCACACAGCCTCTGAAGGCCCAGGTTCCCCTTCCACTTCTAGCCTGGGTCCTGCAGACATTTCCACCCCCCTGGGCACTCCATGATCCCCAGGGTACATAGAGTTCCAGAGCTGGGACTTCTTACTGTCCCCCTCAGACAGAAGCCTTCGTTGTCGGCTCTTAGGACTTCCTTTAATAGATGCCCCTGCTGAGCCCTGCTAGGAGTGCCCAGGGCTGTCCTGGAGAGCAGACCATGCAGCGCAGACCTCTGATGTAGACAACGGGTCCTCTATGAGCAGGGAGTTGGGGACGTGTTAGAGAGGAGGCCGGACACTAGGGGCTCATGTCTGGTAACAGGACATGGGTCTCCTTTCTTTCCCCCTTCTATGAGCATATGCTATGATGTATTATTTATTTTCTGGCCCCATAAGCTGGGGTGAGTGCAACAATAAAAATATCGCAAACAAAATGACTTGGTGGCACTTTTGACTGGACAGGACCACCGGAGTTTGGTTTCTAGGGCTTGCAACAGTGGGCAAAGCACTTGCTGCCATACCTGACAACTTGAGGTCTCTCCTCGGCACTCATGGCAGGAGAGAGCTGTCTTCTGACCCCTACACACAAGCTATGGCATGCATACAACCACACAAATAAATAAGTGACTACTGAAAAAAAATTAATAGACACCTGCTGCTAGCTCTCGGTGGGACTACGTGCTTCAGATCCAGAGGGGTGATAGCCACCTGGGTCAAGCAATATTACTAAATTTGGTATCCTTGCACTCCTCAAGCAAACAGAGTCAGGCTGCTTATTCCTACAGGGTATGACCCTGGATCCCTGGTAGCCTAGAGCTGCCCCCTCCTAGCCAGGATAGGGGGCAGAAATGGGGAAGGTGGTCTTGTTTCCTAACTGGTCCATTACAGGAAAATGAGTGTAGCTCAGGCACTTTGTAGCCCACCCCATCCCTGCCCTGAACCCCGTTTTCCAGGCTGCCTTCGCCTCTTGAGGGCATGCACAGGATGCATGTCTTGAGGCACAAGGGCAAATCCACATGGAGATTAGATTTCTCCATCAGGGACAGTTTAATCTACTTCCCCTTCACGTAGAATGCGGACTCGTCCAGACCCTGGCACTGGCTTTCTCTCTTGGATGGTTTGGGAAACTGAGGCTGGAATGGAGGCCTCCCCACTAGCCCAAATAGAAAACCCAAGCAAAAAAAATCTTTATCCACTGAGTTCTTGGCAAAATGTAAGAAGTACCTTTGATGCTAATCTCCCGGCATCTCTGCAGTGACCTGCAGAGGTCTCCATCCCCCCGTGAAGATGAGGCTGGACTCAGAGAAGGAAAATGGTTCTTTAGCACAGTGACCAGGTCTGAAGGCAGATCTACACCCATGACGATCGAGGCTGCTGTTTCCCAAGGGGTATATAAGGGACTTGGCATCCCCCTCCCGGGACGCATGTAATCTGGTAGTATGGGAACGGTATGTGTTTAGAAGTAGTTCGGAGCTGGTGGTCCTAGGGATAGGAGGTCTCCAAGGACTCCTCCCTGCCACCAGCAGGCACTCTCAGTTTATGGTTACATTTTATGACCTCTGTTGGCCTTCAGCTGGAGTGGCCCAGGTGGGCTTTACCCATGTGAGGGATCATAGGGGATCAGGGGAGGGGCTGAAAGGACAGCTGTCGGGATGGGGGTGGGTGTCCAAAGACAAGGATCCTGTGAACTTAAAAGTTCAAGGCCAGAGCCTTTGGGGACATGAAATCCTGAGAGGCAGTTGACATGCTGGACCAGACAGGGGCTTGGGAAGAGTGAGGGAGCCTGGAAGACCCTAACAGTCCTGTGAGTGGCTCCTTCCAGGACCCTGGTCCTGCTGAAAATATAAAGCAGCAATTGCTACTTTAATTGTGGCATCTCAGCTCCTGAAGCTGGCAGGTGTCAGAGCCAATCAAGGGTCTATGACTCCCCGCCACACCTGGAGCAGGAAGAAGGGTCCTATGCACTCAGTGAAGTTGTAATGGCTTCTAGCCTTATTTCCTTGCCTTTAATTTTTCCCCACGCACTCACAAGTGACTCTTTCAAGAAGGGTGAATAAAGGCAGTGTCCCCTCTAGGTGCCCCATGATCTCTCAGTTGGAGATAAGGCTTGGGGCAGAGATTCATGGGTGGGGCCCATTCCTAACCCCGGAGGGAGAATCCTGGGTAAAGAGAAGGCCCAGGCAGTGGGAGGGCATTGTGGGAGCAGACCTGGTACTTTCATGGTTGGGTGCCCACAAGACTTATCTGCCTGTGTGGGCTTGGCATAGTTTCTGGGTTCTGGGGAGGCAGCAAGGAGTCCTAATGAGGTCTTATGTACCCTTGGTCCATCCTCAAAAGCCAGAACACCAGCGCAGCCCACTGGGACAACCCCAATGACCTCCCAGGGTTGGGCCTTAAGAGCTGGACCAAAACAATTGACCAAGTATTTTGGGACATTATTGGCTTTCCCTTCACCTCATCAAACCCAGTCTGGCTAACATCCCAAACTTTACTGCTATCTTGTATTTTCCCCACCGCTGATGCAAATGATCTTTAACCCAGCTAGCTGACCTAGACCTTGCGCTTCAAGAGACACCTCCTTCGCTGACTGCCCCACTTACTCTCATTCCATGGCTTTCTTCATGGTTGTCTGAGTTTTGTGCATATCTTCATTGGCACTCTCAGCCATGTGTCTGTGTACCTAGGCATGGTGGTTCCTATCCTCTATCCCTAGCTCTCTGAGAGCTAAGAGCATATTGTACACCCTCTTGGAGGCTTGGCTGAATGGACCCTCTGGTCCTCCCAGATTCATCAGGATTCATCAGTGCCAGAGGCCTGAGGATACCCAGGAGGCAGTGACAGAGCTAGAGGGAACCTTGGCCTTTTAAAATATACTGGTGTGTGTGTGTGTGTGTGTGTGTGTGTGTGTGTGTGTGTGTGCAGAGAATGTGGGAAGGGTTATCTTGGCACAGAGACTCCAAGAGCTGGCATTGTGGTGTCAGCAGACACATATCTGGTGTGGCAGGGAGGGATAAGACCACCTTCTCGGGGAAGCACAAGCCACACAGGGTGTTGTAGCATATCACGGCCATCAGTGGGGCAAGACTCCACAGGCTTTGACTCTGGGCAGAGACTGTTTTCCTACTTCACTGTATCTGCCCAGGAAGATGCTCCTAGGGACCAGGACAGGACAAGGCCCAACAGTCCTTGAACATTCCAGAAATTCTGGGTCATCTGCCAGGTTAGGACTTCCCCAGCAGGAGGATGGTATCAGAATGCTGCCTCCCCTGGGAAAAAAAATCTTCCTACAAACTTTCCTAAGACGGACACAGCATCCATCAAGTGGATGACGCAATGGAAGTCAGGGAGGGGTACTTTCCTGGGATATTCCAGAATTCATGGAGCCCAAGCCTGGGGCATAGCAATATCTAGAGAGATGGCAGAATCTGCTGAGAAAATTCTCCTTTAGCTTCAAGGTGTCCTTGGGACAGTCACAGCCCACTCCTGCCCTCCTGCCAATGTAGTAAAGTCCCTTCATGGATGGACAAATGTGCTAGGCTCACCATTTTCTGAACCAGGCAGGTGACCAGAGTAGTAGAAAGCATCCATGTGCAGGAATTGGCACAAGTTCAGGTCCCTGCCTCTGCTCTTATCCTTGCCTGTGGACTGAGCTGAAAATGGTCTCCCGGATCTCAGACCCCATTGATGACAAAGACCTCCCTAAGGAGTGTCAGTCACAAGGATGAGCCCGGCCGTCTTCGATACTCATGTGTCTGTCCGGTGAGATGTGAGGGGCTTTGGGCCCCATTTCCTACCCCAGTGAAGACTTCCTCTTGTGATAAGGATCCTGGGGTGGTCACACACTTCGGGTTCCCCCAGGGCTCATGTCAAGGGACACTCCCAGGAAACTCCTTTCAGAGGGTTCTCTCCTGGCCTTGTGGGTAGGGAGGTCAAAGAGAGGGTCACTCTACCCATCTGGTCCCTACCTCCGCCCTGCCATGGCCCCATCGAGACCTTTGAATCAGCAAGGCTGTCTGATGCTATTGCCACGTCTTTCCACGCGTGCAATCTAGGAATCCCTGCCTGTGCCACCGCCCCCACCCTGATGTCATCTTTCTAGGAGAAAGATACATATCTGCCCACAAACTGCATCCCCAAACCCTTCGAGCTCTACCCAGATGCACCGACTTTGGGGCCGGTAGACTATGTTCTTGGCAGGAGTCTTTTCTCGATGACCTCTGCTTTCCTCCCTTTCTGCTACCCCCCAAGGCTCTAGGCCCCCATCCTGCCACATGCTGGGCCCAGGAACCGTGTCTTTAGTTCTTCAACACAATCATCTGGCCCTCGTTCTTTCTTCCTAAATGATTCTGGGGGCGTTGCCCTGAGTTCCACCTGTTATCTGATCCCTGAAAGTCCTCTCACTTGTGTCTGATTTCAACCGTCCACTGAATCAACTTTTGGGGCCCTAAAATGCGCTGCTTAGCTTAGAGGCCTCCTCTCATATCAAAAGGACACCGCCAAAAGCCCAAAGGCTCTCACGAAGCAGGTGAAATAAAGTGGGGTTCACGCGAGATGCACCCTCACGTAAAACCTCCTCGACCCTGACACGTTCCTGTGAGTACATTCATATCCAGCCCCACCAGCATACACAGAGAGACATGCGTAGCCCCAAGGCCTCAAACTTCCTGCACGGGAGACGTGGGCCGGATCCCTTGTGCAAACACAAACTCGTGCTGTCTTCTCCAGAAGCCATTGTGAAAAGCAAACACTTGTTAGCGCGTCAAGGGCCTGCCACTTTTCCACAAGCAGTTCCTGCTTCCACAGAAAGGCCTCTGGAGTGGGAGGTGGGCTGGAGTAAGGGACTGTGGAGGACACTAAGCCTGGGAGAACTTGCTAGAGATGCCAGAGGCCCCTGTGCCTGGTCCACAGCAGCTACTGTGTTGAAGTCAGCCTCAGAGACTCCAGGTGTCCGGTAGTGGCACAGAGAGCCATGGGATGCCCTCTTTGAGGGGTAGCCTGAACTGAAGTGGGCAAAGAGACTCACATAACTCAGAGGGCCAGAATCAGCAGTCAGTTTGGGGGGGGGGGTCCTGACCTGACCCAGTCAGGAGCTCTAGCCACGCTGTGAACCTTTGTAAATGGGATTGTAGAAGTCAGCTGGGATGGCACCATAAGAGAACATGCTGTGGTCTGGCTGGCTTCTCTACCCTTTGCTGCCATTCTCTCTGCTTTCCAGCTCAGGGGGATGGGGGTGGCGGGGTGGCTCAGCTGGGCTGAGTTTTCCAATGGCGCTGGGTCCTCAGTGGGAGTCTGTGAAGACTCCCACTTGGCTGGACTTTTTCTAATTAGGTCATGGGACGGGCCTGTGCAAGGTCTGCATCTCAGAAGAAGGCTGAAAAGAGTATGGGCCAGGGCTGAAATGAGCCACCAGAGAAGGCACAGCTAGCCTAGAGGCCTCCAGGGACAGCGGGCAGAATGGAAGCTGGAGCCCCACTCAAGCCCCGCCCCAGCCACTCCAGGCCAGGAAGTCCAAATTTGCCTGGAGGCCCCTTTCAGAAGGAGAAGATAGCCAGAGGCTGGGTCAGACTGCCCAGACACCCGGCAGGTGGGCTGCCAGTTCTTGGAAGGGCTCATTTTAATGAAACCCCCAAGCTTGTTAACCTGAGGGAAAGCGCACTGGCCCCATGTGTAGCTGATAAGGGCCAGGAGATTCCACAACTCAGGTAGTTCCCCCGCCCCCCTGGAGTTCTGTGGTCACCATTAATCATTTCCTCTAACTGTGTATATAAGAGCTCTTCTGCAGTGAGCCCAGTACTCAGAGAGAAAGGCTAAGGTCCTGAGGAGGATGTGGCTGCAGATCTTACTTTTCCTTGGCATTATGGTCTCTAGCTTTTCTGCACCCACTCGCTCACCCGCCCTTGTCACCCGGCCTTGGAAGCATGTCGATGCCATCAAAGAAGCCCTGAGCCTCCTGAATGACACCCCTACCATGGAGGTGAGTGAGGGAGAGAGTTCGGCTGTTTCCAGGCCACCCGCTGGCCCCTGCCTGGCCCTGCCTGTCAGCTTGGTAACATGGCACTTTCCTTTTACAGAACGATGAAGAAGTAGACATTGTTTCTGAAGAGTTCTCGGTCCAGGTAAGCTGCTTCTCTCTGATGTAGCCTCTCAGGGTTCCTGCAGGGTTCTTTTTAATAGCCCCTTGCAAGGTTCTCTTAACTCTTCCCTGTCAGCTGGCTGCTAGGGGGAGGGGGCAAAATCTGGGGAGTCAAGATGTCCACAGCCAATCTCCTGTGGCAGCCACGTGCACTCTTTTATTGTCATAGCCATGCCCCTGTGGCAGTCATGTGCATTCTTTTATCAACTGAGCAATAAGTTTGGGCAGAGCTAGCATTCAAAGGTCAGGGATCTGCAGGGGATGATGGGAAAGTGAGAGTCACTTTATGAGATGGTCTTGTTGCCTTAGAGTCTTCACTGTGCCCTGTGACCATGGAGAGAGGATACTGACTAGAGAGGGACAGAGACGGGTTTCTGGAACAATGCTTGCCCACAAAGAGGTTTGGGGGGATATCCCCACTTTGTCCAGCCCCTTCTCCTAGAATCGTAGCAAGCGGCCTTTGCTTGTAAAGTTGGGGGCTTGGAACTGGGAACGTCTTGAGGTAACAGGCTATAGAATGTGGCTGTGCAAGTTGAGGGTGGCTGGGTCAGGCAGGGAGAGGGCAGCAGTCAGACAGTGTTAAGACTAGAGCCTTCCTGTGACACTTGGTGGGAACAGAAAGCACTGACGAGCAAGTAGCCTGTATTCTGTGAGCGCCTGGCCTTTGCTTATCAATGAACGGTTACTTCTCACAGAGGCCAACATGTGTGCAGACCCGCTTGAAGGTATACGAGCAGGGCCTCCGGGGCAACCTCACCAAACTCAGGGGCGCCTTGAAGATGATGGCCAGTCACTACCAGAAGAACTGCCCCCCAACCCCGGTGAGTACACAGCATCAGGGCACAGGGCAGGAATGTGTTAGTCTGGGAGGGCGGGGCAGGTGAGGAATGACCTCTGGCTGTGTGGTTTGGGGTCATTAGATGTGTCACAGGGGCCCCTCAAGAACAGGCCATGGCTCCCATTCATCCCTAGAGGCTAGGCTGAGGACCAGCAGCACCCACTGCTCCCCGCAGCAGGAGCTACCTGCCTATGTACATGTCATTATCAGTCATGAGGTCAGAGGTGAGGCAAACCCGAGAAAATTCAAAGCCTGCCGGAGCCCAGGAGAACAGCCAGCACCCAGGCACTACTTCCTGACAAGACTTTCCTGTGAGATGCCTATATTCCATGGATATAAAGATGGGGCTCCTAGAATGGGCAGAAACCCCAAACATCTCCCATTTCTTTCCTCATGGAAGAGGGAGCCCTGTATCTTTTTAGAGGTGAGGAGATGCCTCAGGCTGGCCACTTCCCTCTCACCAGGAATCAAACCCAACTTATCTGAAGACCAGAGGCAAGCCTTCTGCTAGGGCACAGTCCCTGAACGCCATTGGCAGGTCTGTGCGTGCCGTAGGCAGCACACAGGCAGCCGTAGTGTCACCTGATCCTTTCAAATGGGTTCTGGCCGCTGAGTTCTCAGTGGCACAAGAAATACACAGCTGCTTCATTGTGCCAGCCACTCACCCGGACTCAAGTGTTTCCTTTTTCTCATCCTCTTCAGGAAACTGACTGTGACACCGAAGTCACCACATATGAGGATTTCATAGACAACCTTAAAGGCTTTCTCTTTGACATCCCCTTTGACTGCTGGAAGCCAGTCCAGAAATGAGGTGGCCCTGGCCAGCTCTGGATCCGACTTCTCAGACTGCTGCTTTTGCTCCTGCCGAATGAGCCAGGAACTCAGGAGTTCTGCCTTGAAGGGACCAACAGCGGGCCACAGCCACAGCAGGAGCAGTACGGACCTCTGAAAATGCTGACTCTGACATGGCAGTGGGGAACAAAGGAGGGATATTTTCTACTGATAGGGACCAGTGATATTTATTTATATATTTATATATTTTTTAAAATATTTATTTATTTATTTATTTAAGTTTACAACTATATTTATTAAGGATGTCTTATAATAATAATAAATTATTGAAACTTTTGTTTGTGTGACTATATGGCTTAATTTTAAGAATTTGGGTGGTAGGTGGGGGTGGGTGGCTATTGAGGTAGGAGTCAATGAGGGCCAACGCTGTCATAGTCAAAGGGAGGGAAGATCAAGGTCTGGGCCCAGCATGGACCTGGGGCAGAACTCATACACTTTAACCTTCTGGGGCGCTCAAAAACTTCTGCCCCAGAGAAAGGACTCAGGGTTCATCAGGAAGTTGAAGTAACTGCTTCACAGACCTGGCCAGAGAAGGGGTGTCACCCTTTCTAGGAAATAAGGAGCTTCTGGGGTTGGCAGTCACTGTCTAAACAAGTCAGCCCTGGCATCCAGCAAAACTACTGTTCCCCTTTGTGGCTATGGACCTCGTGTCCCTATTCTGCTCTCACAATTGGGGTCTCAATCACTCTTAAAGTAAATCAGCAAATAGACTAACTGTTCGGAGATAAAGAAACTAAACCACAGGGGTCAGAGCTCAGCAATATTACCCAACTTTACCCCAAAGGCTTGACCTTAATCTTTAGCAGCCAGAATGTCAGTTTGGTGAATGTTGGGACACAGCAATAAGGTGGTACTTTCCTTGACAGGTTTTTATTTTTCCATTACATTTTGACTCTCACTGGTATTTTCTACTAAAATCCATGGCTTTGGGACTAAGAGAAATGTGGTTATCCTGTCTTTGCTTGACAACCGGGCTGAAGGTCTTATCCTCCATATGTTACCCTGTGTCCCTTCTGAGGACCACTGGAAAGTGAGTGTGTGCCCAAGGCTGGGGGTTGGGCGATGGGACCAGCCTTTTTTCTGTAGGTGGCTTGAGGAAGCTGTCTGTCTGCAGTTTAAGGTCCCTGCAGGGGCTAGGATACAGTGATCACACATTGCTCCTTGTGCTCCAGCCTGCAGAAGGATGGCTCAGTCCCAGTCAGACACCTGCCTCAGGCAAAACGACCACAACACCATTAACAATCGCGAACACAAAACCTTAGAGCTCTCCTGAACCCCAGCAAAGAGCAGGGTCCATGGAGTGTGGCATGATATTAAAATGCATCAAAAGTGCATCTCACCCAGTGATAGAGTCCCCTTTGTCTTCCTCAGCAAGAACTGTCCGAGGACAAGAAGACCTACCACGCTAAGTCTGACTTTCCATCCATCCCCACACACTCACGCCTGTGACCCTCCGTGGCCCACTGCTCTTGCTTGCAGGGCTATTGAAGTAGACCCCAGAACAGCAGTGAGGTCAGAGGCATCTAATCGTCTTTGGCCTTTATGACCACAGCCGCAAGGGGAGAGAGGAATCGGCTCAGTCAGCAAACAGCGTGGAGATAAGAGTGAGAAACGCTGAGGATCTGGGAACCGAACCTCGGGCCCAGTCAATAAGTGAGCCAGTGGCCACATGCTTAGCTTTGCCAGGCTCCCCAGCCCCCATCCCAACATAGCTTCCAGACCTAAGGGGACAGGAAGGTGTCCATTGCCTCCACTGCGTACCCTGCAGGATCCACAAGTCTCCTGTAAGGTCTTTGGTCCAGGGCTCCATCAGACCAGGGTGAGCAGGGTGCTCATATTCTGCTGGGCAGGCCTGCCACCCCAGGGCTTCTATCCCTGTTTCTGGAACTCTGCTATGGGAACTTTACGAAAGACTTCACCTCCGCTCTGAAGAAGCTGTCTGAGAGCTATGACAAGCAGGGCGCACACATAGCAAAGATTTATAAGGACACGAAACCCCTCACAGAAATCTGCACAAAGCTGCTGCTTGCTTTTAGGGGAACCCGAGACTCCATTTCCTTGCATTAGAGCCTGGGGTCCAGTGAGGCAGAAGTCTTTTGTCTGAACACTACTTGCCTCATCCAAGGTGGGGGAGGGGTTCAAGCCTCACCTTTATTCTTTAGGATCATCTCAAAGCCAAAAGAAATCTCCTCGTTGCTGGGGTATTGGAAATGGGGAGTTGAAAATTGTAGAGGGCTGAGGGAGGTCAATTCATGGGTACTTCTGGGGGCCTCAGCCTGTGTCCTACCCGGGGTCCATGTGGGACAGATCCGAGACAAGTCAAATAGGTTGGTCACTGACTTGGCTGGAAATAGAAAAACTAAGCCTGCTCCAGATGTCCACACCCTGGGGTTCCAGATGTCCACACCCTGGGGT
>NC_022014.1:44474907-44490641 GCF_000317375.1 Microtus ochrogaster
CCAGATGTCCACACCCTGGGGTTCCAGATGTCCACACCCTGGGGTTCCAGATGTCCACACCCTGGGGCTCCAGATGTCCACACCCTGGGGGCCTCTTCTGGCCTGGAGTCCCTTGGGAATCTACAGTGTGAGGAGACTGGAGTTTGGGTGAGCACGTGGAGACGCGACTGAGCTGCGCTCTCTCTGCCTTCCGCTTGCATGGTGCCAGGCCCTCCCATTTGTCACTTTGACGACCTTCTCTGGGACAGCAATGGGACCTGCCCTCAGTCTTTGCTTCCTTCCCGCAGCCCTGTAGGGTCCTCAGACTCTAGATCTCCGTGTCACAGGTAGTCCCATACCCTCCCTCAGACAGTGGGCAGGGGGTCTCCCTGAGTTACTTCCTAGGAGAAGGAGCTTACCAGGCGCAGTGACTGGGAAGACAAGTTTCCTTTGTTTTTTGTTTGTTTGTTTCTGTGAAGAAGATGACTTTCACCGTGTGTTTCTTCAGCCTTCAGACCCACCAGAGGACTGTGCTACTGAGAAAAGTGGTTTCTCCAAGTTCAAGGAAGCCTTGAGGAGAGTTGCCATCTCCATAGAAGGATGGAGATCAAGGGCAGCTTCTGGGGCTGCGTCTTTTCCTGGGGTTGGAGGAGTCTCAGAAATTATTTACTATGGGCGTGGGAAGGGGAGGGAGTCTGGGGCTGGGCTGGGAGACAAGGCTGTGGGTGGGCCATAGTGGACCGTACCTAAGACTACACATCTGTAACTTATCCATTAGTGCTCACTGCTTCGATAGAGCCCGAGTGTGAAAATCCTGGAGAGAGCCTTGTCTGGGGCCTCGTGGCCTGGGAGAGAGAGGGAGAAGCATGGAGTACTTCCATCATGACGTACTTGATCTGGAGTCCTCCACACAGGAAGTTCTCCTTTATGGTTCCCTCATCTGATCCTCTCCAAATTTGATCTTTTCCCAGAATCCCCTTCTCAGTCCAGTACCTATCCACCTCCAAGACCCAAGCATGAAACACACACACACACACACACACACACACACACACACACACACAGAGAGAGAGAGAGAGAGAGAGAGAGAGAGAGAGAGAGAGGCTTAAATCACTTCCTCCCTTGTTCTCAACTATAGCTCCTGGGCAGCTCTGCAGATCCACCCCCAGAATCAGCCAGCGGGACACCCAGGCTACCTACTGAAGACTAGGCATCGTGTAGGACTTTCCAGGAAGGATGTTCACAGAGCTCAGGAGTCCTTACACCCCCAACTCTCCCAGCACCAGAAAAGGGTCACCTACCCACTAAGTAAAGCACCTCATATGGCCTATATAGCGCCTCCCAACACTTCCTGGGTGTCTGGTGTGATGACACATCTTTGACCCCCACTCCCACAGCCACTGTTGCTTAGGTCCTGAACTCCCAAGCTCTGACCCCCACTCTCAGTACTAACCCTCAGCCTAATCATTTGAACAGTTCATGGCATTGCCTGGGATGACCCCACAATTCAAATAGTTTCCCATAACCCAAAGCCCTGAGACCAGAGCTTCAACAGCAGGGATGGAAAAGACTGCTTATCCAAAAGCACAATGAGCCGTCATCTCATGACAAATCCTGCCTACTGACCGGCTGTGTCCAGTTTTGTAGGCCACCCACACACCTGCCATCCCTGCCAAAGGACCCTGGGCCGCAGTTTCTCATCTCAATCTGGAGATATCAGATACCACAAAGTCCAGAGATCAGAATAAGCCCAGGCAAAGTTGTCTAAGAATCTCAGGACCCAAGGCACAATCCTTTGACTCTGGGTCAGATTTCAGGGAGGGGCAGCTGCAGGACCAAGAGCCAAGACTAGTTTCATCTTGGAGAAAAATTTGGTCCGATTATGAAGGTTGTGAGCTCTTGAGTGAGCAGCTTGGGTACTGAGCGTTACTAAGGCCACTCCTTTGTCACCAGCAGTCAAGTCTGCTTAGGGCTGCCAGGATATCCTTCCAGGAGGCCCCATTCCTTCAGACTTCATTAGTTTCCTATTAATTTGGTATATGAGCTCCCTGATCTTGAACTCCTGACAATGCCTGAGGCACCTGTAATGGAATTAGGAACCTACATCCTTGTCATCTCCACGGCTTGCTACGTGACCTTGGATGAATACCTTAGTCACTTAGCTACAGAGTTTACAAAGTTAGGATGAGCCGAAGGCCACACCCCAGCCTGAGTATAAGGGTTTCAACCAAGCTGAACTTCTGCAGAGGATCAGGCTGCTCAGGGGACACTGTGGTCAGAGAGGCCATCAGCATTGCAGGCCGACAGAGGAGCAGAAAAGACTCAGGCACAGATGGGGTGAACTAGTCCAAGTCCTTAGTCAAGGTCGCCAGACAGCCGGCCACAAAGAAACCCTGCAGTGAGGGCCTCTTGGCTTCCATGCTCCACAGTTTTCCCTCTAGGTAGGCTCAGCTCTGGACGTGGTGTGGGGATGTCTGCTAGGGCTGCATGCATCCAGGTACCGCTCCTGAGAGCAGTGGGCCTGAGTCCACAGCTCCCTGCATTTGGATTTAAGAAGACATCACTCTAGTGAAAAGCTGGGGCTCTGGGATGGATACTCAGTTCACAAAACATAGCCTTGACCTGACATTGTCTGGATCAAGTCCTGAGCACAGGGACCAGGATGAAATTATAGCTTCTGTAGGCAGCACCCAAGAGTAGGCCTGCCTCTGAAGAAACAGGTTTGGCTTCTCTGAGCCCATCTTGAGTCCAGGAGGGACAGTAGGGCTGTCTATCTAAGAGATAGACTCATCCACCCATTTATCATAACTTTCTAGAACACAGGACTAGACCCACTCATCCCAGAGGCTTCCTGGGTGTTCTTCCTCACAGTTATCAACAGTACTCTGAGAAATCCATGAAAGCAGCCCTAGGAGCCTTGAGAACGGGACCATCTCGTAGACAGCCCCATGCAGTCTTTGAACATGATGTGGTCACAGAGAGGTAACACAGGAGGGAAGATTAACCCACAAGAAGGGACTATTTGTCAACATGACACACCTGGGGAAGTGGAACCTCAACCGAGGAATTGCCTGTAGGCGTATCTATAGGGTATTTCCTTTATTGCCTGTGGATGCACAAGGTCCCACCCCAGACAGATGATATCAACCGCTGGACAGGTTGACCTGGGGTGAAGTAAAAAGGTAACTGATGGGAGGCAGAGGCAGGTGGATCTCTATGAGTTTGAGGTCAGCCTGGTCTACAAGAGCCAGTTCCAGGATAGGCTCCAAAGCTACAGAGAAACCCTGTCTCAAACAAACAAACCAAAGGAAATGGAAGAAGCCAGTAAGCCACGTTCCTCCATAGTTCCTGCTCTAGTTCCTGTCTTGGATTCCTTCAGGGATGGACTGTAACCTGTAAACCGAATAAACTCTTCCCTCTACCGGATTGGTTTTGGCCGTGGTGTTCCTCACAGCAACAGAAACCCAACTATAGGTGCCAAGCTAACACGGTCACTCGGAGAGGCTGCTGTGAAGGCCCACAATGGTACCCATGCTGAAACGACCCCACAGGGGCTGAGAGGTAGAACTGAGATGAGAAGAGACTGTCTGGGGAGAGAAGCTGAATCGAAGGTTAATACACAACATGGATCATCCTCCCCTTGCTCATAGTAAATTTGCAATTTCACCATCCCTGTACAGCATCTGAAGAGTCCCCAGATGAATGGTCCAGTCAAGATGCTGAGGGCAAGCTTACAGTAGCGAATGTAGCAGATCTTTTCCAAGGGTTGGGGCAGGGGACGAGATGCCACTCAGCCTGGGCACAGAAGAGTTAGCCGACTCCTCACCAGTTGGCAGCACTGCCCTTGGAGTGCAGGAGGAGGTGGAGAACGAGGTGTCATCTTCATCCTCCCTATCCCGCGAAGCTTAGAGGCTGACAGCCCTCAGGCTGCCCATGCGGCCTGTGGCTCAAGGCCCGAAATGTTCTGGACTGGTTCTAGAAACCAGGCATGCTGTGTTTCTGAGCCCTTCTTGTGATTCTTGACTGCCAGCAGATAAAGGCGTTTGGTGGCCTGAGTCTGTGTGACGGACAGCGGAGGACGTGGCTGGGGAGATGACTTTGTGGGTGAAGTGCTGGAGGTGCAAGCATGAGGACCAGAGTTCAGATCCCAGGTGCTCACGTAGCAGGCTGAGGGTGGTGGTGGGAACCTCATACTCAATCCTGGGAGGCAGAGATAGGAGGATTCTGGGGACTCTTGGCCAGCCAGGCTAGCCAATCAGATAGCTTCATTTTCAATGAGTTACCTGACTCAAAAAAATAAGATGATATCTGATATCAACTTCTGGCCCTTACTTGAGAATGGGCATACACACACACGTGCACACACACAACTTACACACACACACACACACACACACACACACACACACACACACACACACAGTGAAGGCAGGGCCACAGGATCAAGAACAGACTGTATCCACACAGACTTCTGACCAAGCTACTGGTTTGTGTTGAGACACATGCCAAACGTTATGGGTCCAGTATCTTCTGACTTGGAACCTTCTATACTGTTACAGTGAAGAAATACTGAGTTAATTTTGCTCCCTAGTCTCATATTTCTTATATGTGCACTGGGGTACAGGGATGAATGGAGGGGCCTCAGCCCCAGCCAGCCCACCCTGACACAGAGACCCAGAATCTACAGTGGCTGTGAGAGCCCAGTGCAGGCACAGGGAGCCCACATGCTCATGGCATGCAGGTCGTCTGAACAGCAGAGTGGGCAGTCCCTAGGACAGGAACTTGGCCCAGGGGAGTCTTTGAGCCTATATTTTCTAGGAGCTTCCCACCTTCACGCCTCAGAGAGGTGGGGACTTCCTCAGGATAACATGGGAGGTGAACCAGACAGAATTCTTAGCCTGGCCCACAGAAGCCCCCTTCGTGGGCCCTCAAGAGGGCTGCTGGGTGCTGAGCTCGCCTTCACAACAGCTGACCAATTTCCCTGCTGTGAAGAGACCCTGAGACCTGAGCTGCCCGGAAAGCTGAAGCTTCAGGGGTATTTTTCACTGTGGTTTGTGACAGGAGGAGTGAGACAGTTTTGCAGTTTCGTGCTGCCGCCGCTGATGTTATCACTAAGCTAACTGGCTCTGTCACCCGGCCATGATTAACTGTGATCCTTTCCCTTTCCCTCTGCTCGAGGGACGATGAACAGCCCTGGCCCTGCCCTCAGAGCCACCCGGGCTTCATCCCTGGGAATGCTGGCCTGCTGCACACTGCTGTGTATATGAAGTCTGTAAAATGTGCCCAACTTAGACTTTTCACAAATACCCATATCCATAGAACCAATATCCAGAGAGTAGAGCATTTCCCAACATGCACAAAGTGTGTCCGCTATCTTACCATGAAATACTTTTTGCTATTCTTTTTTTTTATTAATTTATTTATTTATTGAGGATTTCCGCCTCCTCCTCGCCACCGCCCCCCACCTCCCCCCCCGCCCCCCCATCAAGTCCCTCTCCCCCATCAGCCCGAAAAGCCATCAGGGCTCCCTGACCTGTGGGAAGTCCAAGGACCGCCCACTTCCATCCAGGTTTAGTAAGTTGAGCATCCAAACTTCCCAGGCCCCCCCAAAGCCAGCACGTGCAGTAGGATCAAAAACCCCTTGCCCTTGTTCTTGAGTTTTCTGTAGTCCTCATTGTCCGCTATGTTCAGCAAGTCCGGTTTTATCCCATGCTTTTTCAGACCCAGGCCAGCTGGCCTTGGTGAATTCCCGAAAGAACATCCCCATTGTCTCAGAGTGTGGGTGTACAGTTTTTGCTATTCTTGGACTTCATTTCGGCAGATGCCTACGTTCATTTATCTTTTACATCTGTGGTCTTGTTGACATATAGTATTATATTATATAACTATCCCATAATTACCTCAACTTTAATTTCTTTACATTAACTTATTTAGTGTGGGAGGAGTACATGTGTGCCACTGTGCACCGATGGTAGTCAGAGATAGTGCAGAGGAGGAGTCTGTTCTTTCCTTCAACTGTGTGGGTCCTGGGGACCGAACTCAGGTCTTCAGGCTTGGTGGCAAGCAGGCCATTTCACCAGGCCAACTATCTCAGAGTTTATTTCTCCATTATACTATCGATGGACAGTTAGTTTGTTCCTACCTATGGCTAATAATAAAGTTGCATTGCGCATTCTGTATGTGTTTTGGGAGTCCTCAGTGTTTCTGGTTTTTTGTTTGTTTGTTTAAATTCTGAGTTTGGTGTGGAACTGTTGGTTGCAAGGTATGAGCGTTAGGTTGAAGAGAAGGCTCTAAACAGTTTTCGAAGGGAGACATTTATAAACAAGATGTTTATTTATTTATTTTTTTGGCTAGACACTGCTTACCCTCTTCCAACACTGGGTCTCCTCTACTTTTTAAAGACCACTTCCCAAGCACCGTTACCATCGCTGGGAAGTTTCCCCTCCCCTGTCCACCCTCCCCAGCTGTCAACCGTCTGACAATTTCAACTGCCAGGAAACAAAACACAAATCCGCTTGAATCCTAACTCCTGTTTCTGGGGTTAGAGACCTGCCCTGGGGAGCAAGGCTTGCAGGCCAAAGTGATGTGTGCACAAGGTTTAGAGGCAGGTTAGGTAGTTTATGGTTTGCTAGTGCCCACCCCCCCCCTTATGGGGAGTCAAAGGGGTTCATACAGGGTCCCTTGACATGGATACATGTGATTGCCAGGGCCTTTGTGTGACCTTTGTTTATGAGATTCAGGTCTCAGAGCCTCTGGGAGCCTCCAGGGAACTCAGCCTGCTTCTGTGCTATGTAGAGAGACCAGGGCAATGGACACAGCCCCTAGGCGCAGTCCTGCGTTCCTATTGGGAGGCTGATAGTCACAGTACCCTGTCAGTGCCCTACTGTGTCCTGGAGTGCTTCTCTCTGTCCTTACGGCTTCACTCTGACCCACCTCGCAGACGCGGATACCTCAGCCGTTCCGTAGGCTTGCACCTCCCATTCTCCTCTCCACAGCTGCCACCCCTTAATTCACCCCCAAAGTATTTATGGATGTCTAAAGAAAAGCAGGGAGCACGGCAGGCATTGAGGAAGTGTTCACACTTTAGGGGACCGCTACACCGGCTGGGCTGCCGGCCAACTCAGGGTGAGCTCTGACCTGGCACCAGACACTATTCTCCCACTCTTGTCCACTCATTGCTTACCCCCCCCATCTCCTCACATTAACCCTAAGCCTCAGAACACAAGCCAGACAGTTCTGCTCACCGACACCTCTGTCTGCAATGTACCACAGTCAAGTAGCTGACACCTGGCTTCCAGCAAGACAAAGTAAGATTCAGGGAGGTGGGGGGATACCATACTGGGTACCACTCGCTCAACATCCACTCTGGAGCTTGTTTCTGGTCCCAGGGGTGCACTGTCACCTGCTTTCCTGAGGATGGGGTTTTCTGCCCTATCCCTCCGTCCGAGGAGGCCCCTCACCCTCTAGGTTCCAGATACGGCTATTTCCCAGCGAGGAAGTAAGCCTTTCATTTCCTTTGATTGGAGGAAACATTCACAGATCTTAGGAAAATGGGACAGAAGAGATAATAGAAAGCTTCTGAGGTTTAGAAAATGCCCTTTGTGGGTTGGCCAGATGGCTCAGCAAGCAAAGGTGCTCGCTACGGAGAATGACAACTTGAAGTCAATTCCCCAAGACCTATGGAAGAGGAGAAACAGAAATGTTCTCTGACCGCCACACGTCTACTTCAGCGTGAGTGAAAGGAGGGGGGGGGGGTGAAGGGGATGGGGATACATTAAAAAAAATTAAAAGAAAAAAATGCTCTTTGGGGCAAAGCCTCCCAGGAGCTCTGTAAATGTACTCAGAACCCAGACAGGATGCTGTTCTCCATGGGAGAGGTGAGCCGAAAGGATGCCCTGAGCCCACAGCAGCCAGCTCTTTTCCCACTTAGTAGACTGGGGAACCGCCTCAAAGGGAGCAGCAGGATGGAAAGAAGCCCAGCTCTTTGGCAATCTGTCACACTTCCTCCAGCTCAGAAGCTGGGGCAGCCCCAAGCTCTCCTGGTAGAGATCCTGGCATTCGCCCAACCCTTTCCTCTAGCCAGGGAGGGTGAGGTCATGTGCTGGGAGGGGTGGCAAGGGAGACATCAATTGCTACTAGGGTCATAGCTCCAAGTCAGAAACGGCATAGCAACAGGACAATTCACAGTCCCCTTTCTCCTCACACCCTAAGAAGCCCTGACTGCCAGTTCGGGTCCTTCCCCACACTGGCTTCTCTTCAGGCAGTTTCTAGTGGTCTTTTTCAAGTCCTAAGCTGAAGCACTTCTGTACTACATCAAGCCTTGGGGCGGGGCTGGGGATCAACTCCCCCTCAAGTGCATCCCAACCAATGCGGAAATAAGAGTGCACGGCATTTCTGCACATGCCTGGGCCATAGATAGGTACTCCAAAGACTCCTGTGCCTGTGTGCATTATGGACAGACAGACAGACAGACAGACAGACAGACAGACACTGGAGCTCTGAGAAAAAACTGATCAAACTAAGGACCGTGATCTAGGTCTTCTGTCTAGGATAAGTCCCTGTGGTGGCAAGAGCTTACGGGTTGAGGGCCCGTAAGTCACAGGGACGCAGACAGATGGACACCAAAAGTCCATGACAGTGAACGAGAAACAGAGAAATGGACAGATAGATAGACATGATAGACAGCCAGGGCTGGACAGGTCAGATGGAGAGACCAGGTGGGAACTTGGGCAGTGATTTATTGAATGACAGAAAAGTAGGCGAGAGAACTTCTAGCTTGGAAGACACAGCTGGTGGGAGGCCCCGGAGGAGTCACAGCTCCATTGGAAATGACATAGCAACAGGATAACTCACATTCCCCTGTCCTCTCCGCACCCAAGAAATCTCTGCTGGAATGACTTCTAGCCTCTAGATCCTTTCTCCCACTGGGACAGTTTGGGGCCCAGGCACCATTAATGGATGACAGTTCTGTCTCTGAACACAGAAGGTTCAAAGGTTCCCATTTGAACACAGTGATCAGATACACTGAGACTCTTAGGACCCCTCTACCCATATTTGCAATGCTGCCCCACAAGTGCACATGCATACATGTATACACTCACATGCACGCACGCACACACATGCACATATGCATGCACATACACACGCATGCATGCATGCACATACATAGACACAATAACAAAGAACTCCCTGGGACCCTGGGAAGGGGTGAGATTATCTTGCCTTGAAAAGACCTTCATGTTAAATTCAGGATCCAGCTACCAGCCTCAGGTTGGGGTCTCTGGAGACTGGATCCTAAAATGAAGACTAGCATATTTTGGGAAGGAAGGGGCAGAGTAAACAAAGAAGAGCCCAGTCTGTAGGGCAATCATGACAAGTATCTCAGCTGACCCAGAGGAGAATTCCAGAGCTAGCACAGCCTGTTGGTTTCCCTGTGACAGGCTGAGGAAGTTGAGCCTGTGTGTCTTCATGTTGATATGCAGATGGATGTAAGTTGCCCGTGGAAGGAGCCATGACCTCACATGTGGTAATTTTCTTCAGGTCAGGAAATTCCCAAGGAAGAATGATTGCCAGAAACTGTCATCTTCCAATAGAGCTTGTAAACATGGACAAGTCCTTGACCCTTGAAGGTAATATATCCCAGTATCTGCCACAGTCTATCCTATAAGCTGTTAGGTCCACTTCTTTCTTTCTTTCTTTCTTTCTTTCTTTCTTTCTTTCTTTCTTTCTTTCTTCTTTCTTTCTTTCTTTCTTTCTCTCTCTCTCTTTCTTTTTCTTTCTTTCTTCCTTTCTTCCTTCCTTCCTTCCTTTCTTCATTTTTTCCTTCCTTCCTTCCATTTCTTTCTTGCTTCTTCCTTCCCTTCTTGTTCTTTTAAGAGATAATACTAAAATAAAATAAGATAATTTTAAAATGAGATATAAATCTAATGTATCAAAGCTGGGCCAAACAAAGTAAAAGAGCCCAAGGAAAGGCACAAGTATCAGAGGTCCACTCATTTGCACACTCAAGAATCCCTTAAATATTATGGAAGTCATAATATACATGGAGAGGACCTTGTGAAGACCCATGCAGGTCCTATGCATGCTGTTTCATTCTCTATGAGCTTGCATGAACTTTGTTTATGTTGATTTAGAGGGCCTTGCTTTCTTGGTGTCCTCCATGCCCTCTGGCTCTTACACTCTTTCTGCATCCTCTTCCATGGGGTTTCCTGAGCCCTGAGAGCAGGGATTTGATGGAGACATCCCATCAGGGCTGAGTGTTCCCAAGGTCTCTCACTCTCTGTCTCTGTGCATTGTCTGGCTGTGGGTCTGTGTATTTGCTCTCATCTGCTATAGGAGGAAGCATCTCTGATGATGGCTGAGCAAGGCACTGATGTATGAGGATAACAGAAAGTCACTTATTGCTACCTCCCCCTTTTTTTTTAAAGAACAGTATTATTTGGTTTTACCCCAGCTCCCCAGGCAATCTTGCTTCTGGTTCATGGTCACCCAAGCAGTGTTGGGCATAGGTTCCATCTTGTGGAGCGGGCCTTAGGTCAAATCAGATATTGGTTGATTACTCCCACAAGATTCAAAACACCATTGCCCTAGCATATTTTGCAGGCAAGACACCGCTGTAGATCAAAGGGTTTATGGATGGCTTGGCATTTTTGTTTTTCTTTTGGTATCACACAGAGTACCTTCCTGTACCAAAGATGCTAGAATGTAGGGTTGAAGCCTCCATGTAGGCACCAGTTACCAGTTCAACTTCTCCATGTTCAATGAGTTGTGTTACTGTTATCTTCAGCAATGGGGCCTTGCCATCAGTTTTTGGAGAGCAACTTATAGTCTTGGTAACAGCCTGGGTTGTTTTGGGATTCCCATGAGACCCTTTTGGCTAACAGCTCAATCCAATCCCAGTACTGGAAGCTTCATTTGGTGACAAGAGATAGCCAGTTGGGATTCTATCTGTCTCCCTCATTATTTGGTAGCTTCATTTAGAGTGCCTTCACACAGACAGACAGACAGACAGACAGACACACACACACACACAGTTCTATGGTATTTGGCTTCCACATTACCCCTCAAATGGCTCTCAGTTTAGCTGTTTCTCCCCATATTCCCTACCTCCTTGTCTCCGTCTCCCTTCCTCCTCCCAACCTGATCCTCCCATTCCAGCCCCCACGGCATCCATTGGTAACCATCTATCCTATTTCCCTTTCCTAATGGGATCTGTATGTCCTCCCAGTTCCTTACACTATTAGGTCCCCTTCTTTATGTAATCCCTTACCATGAGTCCCAGAATCCCAGAGCAGTGCTGTTGACAGCTGGCTAAGCCCTAACCTGCCATGTTCTCAAAGTTTCCTGATGTGAGCACGCTCACTGTCCCCAGGTTTCTGTAAATAGAGACTGCTTTCTCATTTTCCAGCCACCCAGACCTGAATAATCACACAGAAACTGTATTCATTACAACACTGTTTGGCCAATGACCCAGTTGTATTTCTAGCTAGTTCTTACATCTTAAATTAGCCCATTACTATTATTTTATATTTTACCATGAGGCTCGTGGTTCTTGGGTGACTATATGGAATCTGCCTGACTCCACCTTCTTTCCTTCTTTATCTCTGTTTGGATTTCTGCCTTACTATATTCTGCCCGGCCATGGGCCAAGGCAGCTTCTTTATTATCCAATGGTAATAAAACATATTCACAGCATACAGAGGGGAATTCCACATCATCTCCCTTTTTCTTTCTAGAAAAAAGAGGAAGGCTTTAACTTTAGTATAATAAAATTACATATAACAAAACAGGTATCAAGCAAGAAGTACAGTTACAATATTTCTTTGTGAGTACAAAGTTTCATATCTGCTTTATCTTTTATCAAAATACAGGTTTCAAGCTACCAGTGTCTTCAAAAACAGCTTGGCAGAAATTTAGCAATGGGCTCTCACACTTAAGTAGCTAGCCCAGCACAGCTGTGATGTCATTGACCTTCTCGCGGTGGGGGAAACTAAAAAGGGGAAAGTTGGTAATGGATTGAAGCTGATTACATGGCCACCACAGATAGCAATCTTGATGTTGGTCATTTCCTCTCTGGCTCTCTAGTCCAACTCCTCTTCAGTCTTAGTGCCTGCCTGTCTTCATCCCGGCGGCTTGCTGGTAGCTTCTCTGAGTTATCTGACCCCAGGTCTGCTCTCATCTCAGGGTCAAGATGCCAAATATAAAAAGGAAATACTGGGGACCCTGGGAAGATGGCTTTACCAACTTAAACTGCTTCACATTTACGTAAGGGTTTGAGTTCAGATCCTTGGCACCCACGTAAGTGTGCTGACACGTGCCTAAATCTCAGTGCTGGGGAATTAGAGACAGGAAGACCCTGGGGCTCGCTGGTCGTCAGTCCAACTGCATTGGTGAGTGTCAGGTTCAGGGAGACTTTGTCTCATGAAACAAAATAGAGAAAATTGAAAAAGACATCTGGTATCACCCTCTGCCTCTACAATGTGCGAGCGTGTGCACACGGGCAAGTGTGTGTATGTGTGTGTGTGTGTGCACACGTGCGCAATGTATGATACCAAAGCCCTGAAGTTGATCACGTTGTGGGGACCTGCATCCCTCTCATTTCACTGATCAGATTAAGCACTCCCACCCAGATGGCGACTCTTCTCTCCACGGGTAGAAGGAAGCTAAACTGCCCTGGCTGCAGCATTAGCTATAGTTTGACGGGACTCTCGCTTTGGCCTTCAATGGAAATGCTTCTTCTCAGGGAAATAAGACCACAGAGCAGTGAGGGGAAGCCAAAATATTCCAAATGATTCACCATGGATGATCCTATCAGAGACCACTCCTGCTTCTGTCCCAAGATGCTTGTTTATAGCTACCGGAATACAGCTTCCTATTACAGCGTTTGGTTTATAGTAAGAATTGTGTCCTGAGGAGCCTGTGATCCTGTGAAATGCCACTTCCAACTTGTTCTTCAGCGAGGCCTTTCATTGGTCATTGCGCAGCGTGCTAGCAGTCTGATGGCACTTATGTGGTACAGTCTGTGGTGAGCAGCAGATTCCATGGTTTTGGACTCTCACCTTCAATGCTGGTGTGTTATGTGGAGTCCTATACTAGTAGATCACAGACTTTGAAAGCCCCTGGACAGTGGTGTTGGCTAAGTTCCTGCAGAGGGAGGCCAGCTTGTTGACAGACTCATCAACCTAGGCTTTTCCCGAGGCTCTGATGCACAGAGAAGGAACATGCTTGGCAGAGCCCATGCTAGCCTGGAGGCCCTGATGAATGGAAAGCAACTGGGGTCCTTATGTTAAGCCAGGACTATGCTTGGACAGAGTTGGTAATAGCCTGTGGCTTCAGATCCCGAGAACCCAGCCCTTCCCACCATATAGGACTACGGTCATCAGCCGCAATGCTGTTGCTGTGTGCTCTATCTGTAATGTTTTCGAGGTGCCCTGTGCTCCCCTTATGCAACATAGTTTGACTTAGCCCCAATGTATGATAGTTTCTGCTATCTCCATCCCATTTCTCCTATGGAAATGTCAGACAAGATGCTGGACTTCTTAATAAGCTTGCTTGGCATAAGACATAACTTTGGCAAGACCTCCTGATCCCAATATGTCTCCTTATCTTCTGATCCCCTGCTCCCTTTCCCCAGGACCCTGTCACTGAAGAATGACCCATTGGTTCAGGTCACAAACCTATACCCAAATGCATATTTATTCTTGTAAAAATGACTCATTGACTCTTCCAGGTTACAAGAGGATAGGATAGAGATAGTTGACTAACAACCAAATAGTTTATTGATAACTTCAAGATCCAATATCATAGCTGCATGTATCTAGGAATATGTACATGTCCCTGCTTAGTTGGCATTGAGGGATCACTCATGAAGGCTTTGAAGCCATAGGTATGAGCCAAGAGAAAAGCTGGGGCGTCCTGAGATGGATAGCATGGGGCTTGTGTGACTCATGCTATCTCTAATTCTGTTGATGTTGAGTTCAGATGTATTATTTCTAGCTTATGCCCAATGGTTGCTGTACTCAGTAAGTCCGAGAGGAACCCATCATGAGTAGTTCTTGCTATATGGCCACTTCATCAGGTCTTCTAAATTTGCCAGGGTTCAGAAGTCTGATAGTTGTCTTCCAAAAGGTGTATAATCCCCAATATAGATGTGGATTTTTTTTAGCCTGGAATCAGTTGTCTTTGTGGGCCACATGTAGACCTATTTGGCCTGGAGATACTACAGAGACCTTTCCTGCCTGGGTACCCACCCAAAGGTGGCAGGATTTTGTGTAACTGCCAGAGTAACTGGTCAGAGTAATCACCTCAGGTTATTAAATCTGTAATAGGTTACATCTGCCACCCCAGAAGGCATGCCCCAGCTGCTCTTTCTTCAAGAAGGGAAGCCCAAGATGTCATCATTTGCCACATACTTCTTGAGAAATGTCCTGGCATGCTCCAGGATCCGCGATCATGTTCTTCGAACAACTTACTGCTGGAATAGGCTCTGATGCCCAAAGGGCTCATTTCCTGGGCTGCCTATGCTTTGCCATGGCCACTGATTTTATCCAGCTCGTCTCATGTTATTGACAGGCCAGACCAGTGGGAAATTACAAAGGATGTTCCAGAAACTTCAGGCCTCTTAGAACCTTATACCAAAGGTCAAAGGAATCAACCTTGCCTTAGAAATGTAGGCTTCCTTGTCCCAACTGAATGCAAACCATCTCTAACATGGACAGAAAAGAAGAGTGTCGCCAGAGCAGTGGCCACCTGCCCCGTTGCCTGAGGCTGGGCTCATACACTGTGGCAAAAATACAGTATCTGGGAAGCATGCTGATACAACCCTAGCTATACTTTGATGGATAGGTACTGGCTCACTGTTATAACCCAAGACTGATCTGGACCTTGATGGTCGATTAAGTGAGATACCGTGGACTCGACTTTTAGATCCTTAATGATGTCATTGGCTGCTGCCAGTACCTCCCAGATGGGATGCTGTATTATTATTATTATTATTATTATTATTATTATTATTATTATTATTATTATTAATCTAGAAGAGGGAGAAAATTTGGAGGCTTCCACTTAGCCCTTACTGTATAGGCTACAGCCCAATGTAGGTGTTGTGCTAATCACCAAATGTATTTACCCTGTTATATTACTGGGAGGGCCTATGGACTGGCAGGTGGTTCTGAATATGACTCCAGTCAGGAATCCACTTCTTCCTCAGCCCACATTTATACCCACAACTCAAACAAGAGGGTCGTGAGGCCATTAACAGTCCCCAGGTAATAATGTCAACTCAGCTTCTGTGCTCTCTGGTCCTCAAAATGTTTGGCTCTTCTCTTTTTTTCTGAGCACACATGTATTCACATGTGAATGGCCATGTGTCCCCTTGGCACATTCTCACACATGCTTGCTGTGGCCCTGTAGGTCTTCTCCCTCATTTTGGGAAATGTGGTTGATTCTTTAACAAAAGGGGACATTTTCCTGGGGTGTCGGGATTGATTACCTGTCCCAGATTCATTTCTGTTGTTGTAATTAAAAAACAAAACAAAACAAAAAAAACCACCTTACTGTGTTAGTTACATCTCCGTTGCTGCGATAAGACACCATGACCAAGGCAATTTAGAGCAGGAAGGGTTTACAGTTGGGGGCTCTTACAGTTCAGAGAGCAAGTCCATGGCAAACATGGCACTGGAGCAGACTTATGCCTCTATCCACAAGCATGAAGCAGAGAGAGAGAGAGAGAGAGAGAGAGAGAGAGAGAGAGAGAG